>NC_089764.1:29603735-29646235 GCF_040412425.1 Macrobrachium rosenbergii | reverse complement strand
GTGCTTCTATTCAACGGCCCAACTCCTTTATTAGCCAGCCCTTTCACGGAGGATTAATCGCCACCGCTGTTCCCTTCAGGAACGTCAAGTCATTGACGACTCCATCAATGGGCCTGTTGCTATTTTTGCCAGAGGTATTTACAACGTCGATGGCGAGGGAATTGGCCGAGAGAGCGACGCTTACGCTCATTAGCCGGAGGAGGACAAAAGAGACATCGATAATGAAAGGTTTAGCGAAAAGGTTCTATCGTTCGATGATTCCTCTTCTTGGTAAACATCTTGAATAAGACACGTCCCACGCCATCTCGTAAGTTTGAGCAAAAGTGGATCGTAGGTGGATAAAAATCACTGAAGAATATTACTGTTTGGGTTAACCTGCTGATCACACAAAGGTCGTGTCTCCTAAGATATTTTTATTATTTTAATAAATTCAGGGAAAATGCTGAAGAATATACCTGCTTACATTGTGCAGCTGATCATACGGAGGTTGTCTCTCCTAGGACATTTTTATATTTTTTATAAATTCTCTTCTTTTCCGCTCTTTTCTCTTCTTGACATTCTCTTTAGATTGCCTTTCTTATTTTTACTACATAGAGTCGTTCTCAATTTGAAAAAATGAAGTAAAAAAATAACAGTAAAGTATATTACTTCGACAAAAGCTTAAGAAACTAGGAAAGTTTGAAAAACTGCGGGCAGATGGAAATAATAATAATAATAATAATAATAATAATAATAATAATAATAATAATAATAATAATAATAATTTTCAAATAACAAAACTAACAGGGCCCACGTTCTCTCTCTCTCTCTCTCTCTCTCTCTCTCTCTCTCTAATAACACTTGAATGGGTATACACTATTTCCCTGGTTAATCTAACGTTTCTTGCGGTCTTGTATTTATATATTCATTTGCTTGTTGACTGCTTCCTGCTGTTATTCTTTTGTTAATTATGGAAATAGAAAACTGTATATTGACATCGGTAATAGAACTAGGGATACTGTATACACATGGGATCTATGCGCACACACACAAATATATATTTGAAAGAGAGATGTCAATGCTTAAATTACAGAGAGAGAGAGAGAGAGAGAGATTATACCTGTGTATACTGGCCTCGTCCCTTCCGGGTTGTAGTGATTACCTCGTCGAGGCCCTCGACGTTATTTGCAAAAGTGCTTGAAAGAAATGACGTCAGATCTGACCTGGGAATTGGATGCAAGCTGACAGATCGAGTTAAAATAGCTGGCTGCACTTGGCTCACTGAATTGAGAGAGAGAGAGAGAGAGAGAGAGAGAGAGAGAGAGAGAGAGAGAGAGAGAGAGAGAGAGTTCCGTTGTACAGGAGACCTTACTTTCCTCTTACGATACCTTAAAGTTTTCCCCTATTTTGCCAAGACCTTGCCTCTGATACTAATGTAGAAAAACATAATTATTACTAATTGCAAAACTGAGAGAGAGAGAGAGAGAGAGAGAGAGAGAGAGAGAGAGAGAGAGAGAGAGAGAGAGAGAGAGAGAGAGAGTTACGTTGTACAGGGCACCTTACTTTCCTCTTAAAATATCTTAAATTTTTCCTATTTCTTGCCAAGACCTTGCTTCTGATACTAATACATAAAGTACAAATAGGTCACTAATTTTAAAACTGAGAGAGAATTAATGATTTTTCGTCGTAAATCACAAAGGCTCATGCAAAATATGAAACACGTCAAAGTTAAGGCCGTTATGGCATTAAAAAATAATTTTGAAATGCACATTATAAAGTAAAATGAAACTTTCAGGCAGCTAACTCAAATACTGTTTAGGCGCAGGAGTCAGAAAAATGTTATTTACATTTACAAGGCGAGAGAAATAATTGCGTTTACAATCTGCAGAATATTTCTGCAGACACTAACTCCAGAGGTACGAGATTTTGTTTTTTATATTTATTTATATATTTATTTATTCCTTTATTTATTTATTGATTTTTAAAAAAGTGAAGATAGAACGATGGACCATCAATGGTAGGGAACCACAAGGGTGGAACATACAAAATAGTTTTACTTGACTCTACTTCAGAGCAAAGCGTAGTCACATTTATACATTATTGCTGTCAAAATATTGATTCTGTTCCGAAGTGATCATTGAATTTTTCTTTTAATTTAATTATAAACTTGTCAAGGAACTGTATTTACGAAAAATATTTCTCGAAACGATCCACTAATTCCTAATTTTCGCATCTTCAGATTTAATAATATACAAAACCAAAAAAAATGAATAAATAGGACCTAGGGTGAGAAGTCTTGAGAAGTTAATTAAATGCATGTGGGGACTCTTGGCGTTACAGGTTTTCCCATTTCATGGTAAAATATGAATCTAGGTCTCGGGTACTAAAATGTAGGTCATCTCCAGGGCGGCCCCCCCTCTCTCTCTCTCTCTTGCAGTTGCGTAACAACTGAACGTTTCAAATAAGAATAAAAAACATAAAACTAACGGAGGCACATATGCGTACACACAGATACACACACATACATAGCTATACATATATATATATATATATATATATATATATATAATGTATACATAAATACATATATACATACATACATACATATAATCACACACATACACAAACGCATACACACCCGGATTGCGACACACACACGAGACACCTTGCCGTTTGTACGAAAGTAAAACCGATTCCCAACGTAACACAAATAAAGTGTAACATCTCACAAGGCACACGCCTTCATCTCCCTATAAACCAAACAATCAATTTAGAACCCGGAATACACTAGAAGCAAGTGATTTAAACAAGGCAATGCCATAAAAATAACTCATCCCGTTGCATTTTGATGTCACCAACTCCCGCTGTCTGTTCCAAGACCGACGGGCGCAAAGGCCAATGTTGCATAACAAAGAAGGATCGAGGCGAATCAATAAGAGGTTTAGGTTGAGGTTGACCTCGTCGAGGGCGAGTTACCTCAAGTGGAGAGGGAGCTACTCTGTATCAGACTTGCGTCAGCTAAAGTCAAACAGCCCAAACGACTTTGTACTTAAGATAGGACGAGAGATAATGCGGGAGAGGTCCGCTCTTCAGGCACGGAATAGCGGGTTTCCACATGGACGTTACTCCTGATATATATTAGATTTACACGAGTTGACGTTGTCATACGCTGCCTGACGAAAGATTTTCCTCTGTGTGCGCTTTCAAAAGGTTTCAGTGACCTAAATATTTGTTTTTAAGTCACTAACAATAATAACAAAGTATAAATGAAATGCATAAAAGCCAAACCGAATGGCAGCCGTTTGCGATACACAATTCATTGGTGATATATCAAGCCACCGTTACAAAATAGTAATCTAACCTAGATTGCAACAGATGGTGAGCTATGCACAAAATATTAGGACCTCTGTACACAAGAGCCATTTCTCTAAATCCCAGTATTACAACAGAAACCTGAGATGATTCAATTTGACAAGATCTCAATGAATGCCAACTCAAAAATTCTTTCAAATGTTTGAAAAGATTTTCGAGTTGGCATTCATTGAAATCTTGTCAAATTAGATCATCTCAGGTTTCTGTTGTAATACTGGGGTTTAGAAAAATGGCTCTTGTGTTTACATGTCATAATATTTTGTGCATAGCTCGCACCTATTGCAATCTAGGTTAGATTATTATTATGTGATAATGAATGAAATCACTTGACAATTACATACTAATTACATACAAAGGATATCATTCTTAAAATCCTCTTTCCATGTGGAGATCTGTAAAAATATGAGATTTTCCTCGGATTTATCAGTTAAGTCCGAGAGAACTGTCATTGATTTACCTCACGAGCTTGTACACAAAACATTACCACGATCCAATTAAGTCAAAAACTTCAGGTATTTATTAATTTATCAAATTTCTCCAATCGCAAATGCCACAACTAGACAAATTATATAACATGACAAATATCTATCGAGTGTTTACATATCAAAATCGTTACATTGCCAATGAACTTATTAAGTGTATAAATAGGCGGGCATACAGACCTGACAGAGAAACCAACCAGTGAACAAGAATTACGAGCTTCTTCAGGATCAGGAGCCCGTGCTGGCATAAGGCCAGCTTAATACTGAACGAATGAAAGAACAAGTCACCAACCACGATCGCAGCAATAGCCACTGCAACTCAAGATACTGGCAGTGAATTGTATTTGCATTGTACATAGCTGACAAAATCTTCTTGGGTGCACGGATATCTTTAGCGCTGTTTATGCAAATATTTTCAAAGATTTATCCAAACTGTTCCTTCATGCGTAAAGACGAACAAGACCTTTGGAGACCATTGTGAAAGCAAAGATTCTATGCTATGTTTTTGGAAATTTAACTTCAATACAATCGCCGTGCATTTAATGAAGTATAACTGAACTACGAAAATATGGAACGTGATGAATATAATAAAGGCAAAATCCACGAAGGAAAGAGAAACAGTTGAGTGCTGCGAGGCCTTTCGACTGTCGTCCTTTACTTAGCCGTCTGTTAAGTACAGGACGACAGTCGAAAGGCCTCGCAGCACTCCATTGTTTCTCTTTCCTTCGTGGATTTTGTCTTTATTTATTTAATGAAGTATATATACACCAGTTAATACGGAATACTTGCTGTGAAGATTTTTCTAATTCAAGAAATGATTCTTTATAAATCTAAAGAAATTCCAAAGCATATTAAAAAAAATAATTATTTTTTATATTTACAGAACTATTCCCCACCCCCACCCCCAGCAGATAAACATCGAAGAACACGTACACGACACGTTCACAAACAATCCAAAAACATCTCTGTAAATACGCAAGTACACTATTTACGAATACACACAAGAGCTCCGGGGTTTGTTAAGACTACGGAGATTACCAGATGGAAATGTCGCATCGGATTAAACACCTGAACTAAACCGAATCCACGTCACCTGAAAACCTGTCCAACGATTTCCTCTCCCCAACGAAATCCAGAACATGTTATTCTGTTGAATTTGAGGGGAAAGGTGAGGAGGAATGGGGAATGAAGAGGAGGAGGAGGAGGAGGAGGAGTGTTATTCTGTTGACGTTGAGGGGAAAGGTGAGGAGGAAAGGGGAATGAAGAGGGAGGAGGAGGAGGAGGAGTGTTATTCTGTTGACTTTGAAGGGAAAGGTGAGGAGGAGGAGGAGGAGGAGGAGGAGGAGGAGGAGGAGGGGAGACAAGGAAGGGGTAGAGGAAAAGAAAGCTTTCCTTTCCTTTCCTCTCTCTCTCTCTCTCTCCTGATTTCGCATTCCTATTCTAAGTCACTCAATCCCACTAATGGTCCATTAAAATGTTGGTTTTGGATAACTAACGCCTCTCTGGATAATGGCCATTATTTTCCCACTGTTCCTCGGAATTTTTCAGCTCGATTCGTTTGAGTTAACATTCTATTAAAATGAGACGCCTCGTTTCCTGAGGGTATATGTATGTATGTATGCTTGTGTGTGCATATGTGTATGTATATATATATATATATATATATATATATATATATATATATATATATATATATATATATATATATATATATATATATGTTGTGTGTATGTATTATATCTTAGCTGTGGTCTTGTCCATCAACAGACAGGTTCAAAATTTCATTAGACTTTATATGCGTCTTCTTAATATAATAATAATAATAATAATAATAATAATAATAATAATAATAATAATAATAATAATAATAATAAATCTAAAATCAAGCATCACTTCAATGACGTCAATATGACGTCACAACACTTCCTTCCTAAGCCTTCCATACCTTACAAATTTATCAAGTGGGTGTCCTACCATCCCTATCTGTTCGATCCGCTTGGCAGCATTCACCATCAATCCCCCCCCTCTCTCTCTCTCTCTTCTCTCTCTCTCTCTCTCTCTCTCTCTCTCTCTCTCTCTCTCTCTCATCGTAGCTCAAGAACACGACCCTAAAAGTAAACATGTTACCGTCAGCTGTTAGAGACTATCAGTGACTCCAATAACTTGTCCCTCCCTAGGCCCTATAACTTGCCCCTGTAACTTGTTCCTTCGTAGCCCTTGTCTTGAAGAGCGTGGATCCATGAAACTCTGCATCGCCGATCGGTGTAGAATTTGTTATCCTCTTTTTATCCATTTTTTCATCAAAGCAATTTCCACACTCCCTCGGCAGACGCGATGGAACCGCGGCACCTCGACCCTTCCTAAACCAACAAACAAAGTAGGGGTTTTGCTTAGTAAGGCTATAAATAATAACAAACTTTACTCCGTACGACAAGAAACAACAGAACTTCGCTTAGTAAGACCACAGACACACGCAGACACGCACATACAAAACAGCCAACTTCGCTTCGTAATGCCGAAAAGTACAACAAACTTCCCCCTAACACGAAACACGCCACTCGGAGGTTATTGCAGTGCCATAAAATGGCTCTGCTTATTAGAATATTTGGCAACGTATATCAATCACGGACAGGTCCTGTTTCCCGCCCCTACCCGTCCCTAACTCCCTCTCAACCCCCCCCCTTAAAACCACCTCACCGAGGCTCTCCCTTTCCTTAAGTACGTGATGCCACACGAGGGACTCAGCTTATGATGATAGGAGGAAGAAATGGTGAGAAAGAAGAAGGGGGCGGGGGGGAGAGAGGGGGGAGAGAAGGATTTCCCTACCCTGATAAAGGAAGGGAGGGGGAGGATGGAGGGAGATGACTCAGAGGCCGACGAGGAGATGGAAAAATTCCTGATTTACAAACGAAGAGACGAAGTCACATACAGTCGCCACTAAGAAACGGATGGTATTAAAAAAAAGTAATAGTTATTTTATAACTCGAATTTGTGTTGTTTTTTGTGTTATAAAATACAACTTCTACAGCTACTAATTCCGCTACCAAAGCAATGACAACGTCGTTTTAACATGGCCTATTAAGATATAACTACATTTCATAAACTCAAATAATTTATTAAATCAATTATATACGTTCCTACTCGAAAATGCACTCACTGACTAGCAATGACGCCCGGATCAAGAGATAGATGTAACTACATTTTGTAAACATAATTCATTTATAAATTCAATTATTCATTTGAATTCTCGAAAATGCACTAACTAGCAATGTGACCCGGATCAAGATAGAGATGTAACGACACTTCATAACCATAATTCATTTATCAAATCAATTACAAACTTTCTTAATCGAAAAACGCTGACTAACGAGTGTCCTGGGTAAAAACTAGGCTATGCACTGAAACTGGAACCCTTAGGTTACAAAAACCATTAAAGAACAGAGAATAAAAAACAATATATATAATAAACTCCAAGGCTCGACCAGCAGGTAAGCTGGTAGGGTAAGCCTGAGCAAACGGCGCAAGAAAAAAAGAAGAAAAAAAAAGAAATTCATGCCTAGCCTGAGACTCCGTATGCCGCCTTTGATGTTCCGAGATAGGCTTCGTTAGCGTTAGCCGATTGGTGGGAATGGAAGCAGACACGTAATAAAAGTTTGATTTACCGAGAAGTACGAGGCACAAAATAAATGTCTCGCATATTACAATAACTGTAGAGGTAAAATGACGATTACAATAATGGAAGAAGGGTAATCTTGCAAGATTCAGTTTTCACTTTTATATAAAGTGTAAGTGTATGCATATTTTTTTTATAATTGGTCTGTGTAAAATTATGGGTAACTACTTTTCACGTTGGAGTATGAATTTTATGGAAGTACGCTTAAGAAAAGCCATAAACAAAAACGAAGGCCCAAAATGACAAGTTAACGGAAAACAAAAACTTCAATGCTCTGACTGACGTATATAAATGAAATACTGGTAAGAATTATGTGTGTGTGTGTGTGTGTGTGTGTGTGTGTGTATATATATATATATATATATATATATATATATATATATATATATATATATATATATATATATAGTGTGTGTATATGTGTGTGTTTGTATTTATGCCTTGCACCGTGAAAAAATAAGACATACATACATACAGTTTACTGGCCAATGACAGTCTGAATTTCAAATTACCGTTTTTTTCCTTTTGAAATCCATTCCTTTCAGACATTTTAGTTTGAATTATGTGATTAACCAAATTAAAGGCAAGCCGCACTGGGAGAACAGAAAAGAAAGGTACAAGTTTGAGGTCCTGAAAAAAATGGGAGGAGGAGGAGGAGGAGTAAGAAGGAGGGTGGGGCGTGGGTGGGGTGGGGGGTTGAAATCCTAAGAAAGCAAGTGTTATGACCTTCCTGGCATGGCTATTAACCATCCTGGCTCACTTCATAACATGTGCAGCCAAGAGTCCAGACAGTAAAAGCTAACTTTTTTAATGAAGCTGCAGAGCATTCCCTTCTTACGACCGCGAGGAAAACCATAGACGAAATAAAGGAAAAACTGCCATAAAAGTCAGACGCCTCAATGAAAAACATCACAAAGGGGATGAAGTGGGAACTGTTGGCAAGTGTGTAAGATGACTGGGGGGTGAAAAAAAAAAGTCAGAGCCAGAACTTAGGTACTTAAAAAGAAAAGCATTCAATAAATACTTTAGACTTGGTGGTAAATACAAAGAAAATTATAATCTTCCAGTATTAAAAAAAATGCTCATTTACAGACCGTATTTATAAAATGACAAAATCATACGACTTGGAGGCACCAATAAATATGTAACGATAAGCTAAGCTGTGGCAGACTTTACAGAATAAAAACCAATGACTAAACAAGTTCCATTGGCGGAATTTCAAGAGCTTAATAAACCTAGTCATTTGTCAGAAAAAACATAAGGATTCAGTAACTCAAAACTATTTAAAGTAAACCTCAACTCTTGTGTATTAAAATGGTAAAACTAATTTATAAAGGAAACCAGATTTTAATCCTTTTCAGTTTACAGCGCTGTAAAACACCCTTATTTTGGATAAAAAAGAATAAAGTGGATTATTACATTAAGTTTTCTAAAGAAACCCAAAACTTCATTCTGAAAAGCAATACTGAAATCACAACTCGAGCTTCGAAAGCGGAGAATCATGCAATGTCAGAATGTACAGTCGTAACAGAATGAAAACCATTCCTCGGAATTACTGTTTCATAAGTAAAAAGAGTTAAAAGTTAAGTTTCAAAGGTAAGCTCTTCCTTATGCCTGGAGGCTGACTGGTGGCTGTCAGATTTTCCAAAACAGATGTTAAACATCATTACATTAGTTCCAAAGGTTCCAGCAGACAGAATCTGGATTCCAGTGTGAAACTGGATATCCTAACTGCCATTTTGATAACTGGATATCATTGCACTAATTCTGGAAGGGTAAGTGAACACTGGATAGCATGTTACAAAGTTCAGACAAGGAAATTAAATAGTATATTACCACTGTTCGCGAGAAAGTAATGAGTCATATCGTGACTTGAAAAACATATCAGACATCGTTATCCTAGTCACGAAACAGGCATTAGAGGCAAATTCAAGACTGTGAAAATATGGTTAACTCGTATTTCTTGGTACGGTGCAGTATTTAGTCTTATTCAAATATCAGTTTGGGCATCATTATTCTTGCTTTGGACCCAAAATCATAAATAAGAAGGCTTTTCTCCCGATGCACCAAACTACGCTGGGAATTTACTGTGAAAATTGTTTCACACAGTCACATAACTTAATTAAAAATTGTAATGATAAATGGATATCATATATTTTTCTCCTTTCCGTTATCTCTTAGTAATCATTGCCACAGCAATTTCCTCTACCAGAACGGACCTTTCAGTTGGGGTTCTAAGCTGGAATGATCTTTAAAATGAGATAACGAACATAATATGTAGTACAGCATGAGACATTGGAGTAATAACATTAGTAGCATCATAAGTAGTCAATTTGGATTATGCCTCATGTTTCATACAGCACATAAGACCACATCAACAATAATCACAGACGTTCATATCACATTGCTAATTACAAGACATCAAAATCAACAATTCTGAAACATAAAAAAGAGAGCTCTCTCTCTCTCTCTCTCTCTCTCTCTCTCTCTCTCTCTCTCTCTCTCTCTCTCTCTCTCTCTCTCTCTCTCACATCTGGTATCTTCCTATTTCCCCACATAGTTGCCTTAACTCCTGATGCATTTTTCATCCAACGTTTTTGTTTAAGACTAAAATACGGCAGGGGAAAGGAGGGGGGGGAGGGGGGAGGGGAAGGGGGCGTCTATCGTGCAGTATCCATAATGTAGTGGGCCATTCTTCACTCTTTTTCTCCTGCTTAATATAACCTATCTACAACCTCACGTTATTCCATAAAATTCTCACACTTTCTTTATTTATTCCCAAGTGTTTTTCTTTTAGCAAAGTAAATAGAAGGAAATCTGCGATACTGAAGCTGAAATTTTTTCTTTATTGTCCTTGTAATACAGAATGCTTCGACAATTGAAGAGAATAGTATCAAGAAGACGGGATTAATACCCTTCCTATAAAAAAATGAACAGCCCATCCTATCAAGAACATGGGATTAACAGCCCATCCTAACAAGAACATGGGATTAACAGCCCATCCTAACAAAAACATGGGATTAACAGCCCATCCTAACAAGAACACTATCAAGTTCAAGGGATTAATATGCCATCCTATCAATAAAATGGGATTAATAACCCATCCTATCACGAACGTGGAATTAGAAGTCCATCCTATCAAGAAAAGGGGAATAACATCCTATCCTATCAAGAACACGAGATAAACATTCTTTATCAAGAACAGGGTATCGGTAACCCATCCTATTACGAACAGAAAGAACAGGTGATTAACAGCCCATCCTATTAAGAACAGCGGAATTAGCAGCCTATCCTATCAAGAACAGGGGATTAACACCCCATCTTATCAAGTGCAAGGGATTAACAGCCCTTCTTTCAATAAAAGGGGATTAATAGCCCATCCTGTCAAGAACGTGGTGTTAGAAGTCCATCCTATCAAGAACAGGAGATAAACAGTCTTTCCTGTCAAAAACAAAGCATCAGTAGCCCATCCTATACAGAGCGGGGAATTAGCAGCCCACCCTATCAAGAGCAGGGGATTAACAGTCCATCCTATCAATAAAAGGGGATTATTAGCCATCCTACCAAGGCCATGGGAATAACAGACCATCGTATCGAGAAAAATAGATTAACAGCCTGTGGAATCAAGAACAGGGGATTAACATGCCACCCTATCAAGAACAAGGGATTACCAGCCCATACTATCAAGAGTAGGGTAAGTAGCACCCCATCCTACCAAGAACAGTGGGTTAATAGCCTATCCCATCAAGAACAGGGGATTAACAAACCATCCTATCAAGAACAGGGCATTAGCATCCCATGTTGTCAAGAACACAAGACCAGCAGCCCATCCTATCAAGAAAAAAGAATTAACAGCCCACGCTATCAAGAGTAGGGATTAGCAGACCATCCTATCAAGAACAGGGGTTAGCATGCCATCCTACCAAGAACATGGGACTGACAGCCCATCCTATGAACAAGGAACTCGTCATGGAAAGTTAACAATCACTGGCATGAATCTCTATGCACAAACCTTCATAAGGCTAACTAACAATGAAAGAATGGATTGGGGAGAGACAAGCCATATGCAATATCCCCCGGTATCAGTCCCTGTAACACTGGCAAATATGCTCTCAGAACGAATGAACGTGGGTTTAGTTCTCGAATTATGAAAGCCTTTGAATGTTCTCGTAAATATCACTGAGCAAAATGGCAACTTAACTGAACGAAAAAGGTGAACTAATACCTAAATTTCTAATAGGCAATGCCTCATTATAATCTATGGAAGGTTTATCTTCCTTATGCACAAGTACATGCAGAGAGAGAGAGAGAGAGAGAGAGAGAGAGAGAGAGAGAGAGAGAGAGTACCTCTTCTCAACAACAGCGAAAGAGCGAAACATATGTATGCAAAGAAGAGTGCAAGTCTGCGTGTGTGTGTGTGAAGTGTAGTGTGTGTGTGTGTGTGTAACTGCGTATGTGTAGCCAAGGCCAAAAAGCTGAAACAAGACCCGAGACTGCCTCCGTCCCTTTCATCACCAATAAAAATCCCGCGAAAGAAACGGAAAGATTTTTCGCCACCCGAAGCATTTCCTTGAAGTCTCCATATTTGGCAATAACCGCTCCTCCTCCTCTTCCTCCTTTTCCTTCTCCTTCTCTTTCTCCTCCTCCTCCTCCTTTTTCTTTTTCTTCTTCTTCTCCTCCACCTCATCTTCCTTTTCCTCCTTCGCCTCTTCCTCCTCCTCCTCTTTTCCCCTCCTCCTTCGCCTCTGCCTCCTCCTCCTCCTCTTCCTTCTTCTTCTTCTTCTTCTTCTCCTCCTCTTCCCCGGCTTCTTCTTCTTCTTCTTCTCGCCTCCATTTTCCTTCCCCCTCCTCCTCATCTCCTTCTCCACCTCCTCCTCCTCCTCCTCCATTCTGTTTTAGGTCGTTTTTTTCCGCAGCTTCTGAGTAACATCACTTTGGAAACTTTTAAAACAACGCGCGACACTCGGTCATAAAAACCAGTCTTCTTTGTTTCTGATTCTCTATCAGAGAATTGATATTCCGTTTTGATGTAAAGGAATGGAATATTTACATTCGAATTGTGCGTCACCTTTTGTTTCCTTTTATCTCTCTCTCTCTCTCTCTCTCTCTCTCTCTCTCTCTCTCTCTCTCTCTCTCTCTCTACAACATGGTGAAGATTAGGAACTGTTCTTTATCGACTTCTGTTCATATTTTGTTCAGCGCTGAGAAGATTAGGAACTTGCCTCTTACCTGTGTATATCTTTTTCTATTGTTCCTCTAAGAAATAAAGCTTATGGACAGTCAATTTTTCTTGTATCCAAGAAAGTGAATATTAAGTACTATCCTACAATAGTTTCTAATCTCATTTTTCTCTAGCAAGGTAAAACTTAGGAATTATCTTTTGTAAGTCTATTCTTCTACAATGTGAGATTTGTCTCCTTGCCAATCAAGTGAAGATCAGAAACTCGTTTCACAGCTTTTATTCATGCTGGTCGACAAATCATAATTTCCTTTTTATTTTGAGCGAATGATCAAAATAAAAAGGAAATTAAAGACTACCTATTCAATGGTGAGTCCACTAACGTGACGTTAAAATGATGAAAGGTTTTAAAATTATCCATAATAATACACAAGTTCACGTTTAGCAACAATGCTTACGTGAAGCTACCAGATATTTAACAGGTTACTGTCCCTGGTCTCTTATACCCAGGCCACTGTATCGAAATCTCAGGTCACAGTATCAAGGAAATCCCAGGTCACAGTATCAAGGAAATCCCAGGTCACACTGTCAACGAAATCCGAGGTCACAGTATCAAAGAAATCGCAGGTCACAGTATTAACGAAATCCCAGGCCACAGTATCAACGAAATCCTAGGTCACAGTATCAAGGAAATCCCAGGTCACAGTATCAAGGAAATCCTAGGTCACAGTATCAAGGAAATCCCAGGTCACAGTATCAACCAAATCCCAGGTCACAGTCTAAACGAAACCCTAGGTCACAATATCAAGGAAATCCCAGGTCACAGTATCAACCAAATCCCAGATCACAGTATCAACGAAATCTCAGGTCACAGTATCAACGAAAACCTAGGTCACAGTATCAAGGAAATCCCTGGTCACAGCATCAACGAAATCCCAGGTCACAGTATCAACGAAATCCTGGCTCACAGTATCAACGAAAACCTGGCTCACAGTATCAACGAAAACCTATGTCACATTATCAAGGAAGTCCCAGGTCACAGTATCAACGAAATCCCAGGTCACAGTATAAACGAAATCCCAGGTCACAGTATCAAGGAAATCCCAGGTCACATTATCAGCGAAACTTGACATTGTGTAAACAGTGGTTCAAGATCATCGTAAAACAGAAATGGAATAATATTCATGAACTCTGAACTAAAACGAAGGTTATTCATAAGGAGAAATATCTTTCTCTGAAGGTAAATGTGAGTGGTATTTTAACCCAAGGTCGTGCATTGCTTAACAGGATTATGTCCCGATTTAGCAGCGAGTGAAACGAACGATTCATTTTTGTTAGTATGAAAATGATAAACAGTTACTCAAGCGAAAAAATAATGTATGGTAACCCTCCCCCCAAAAAGAATTAAAAATAAAAAAGTAAACAATCGCCATTTGCCAAGCCCTTAAAATCATAATTCCTGTTTTTCACCTAACCTTCAAATCATGGACGACAAGCACCCGCGGGTCCCCGCGAACTTTTTGATTCCGGAATATGTTTGCTCGGCAAGACAAACACTACAAGTTTTTGGTATATCTGATCCCAATCTCGCAACTTGTTCTTTTCAAGTTAAAATTGCGTTTACTTTCCAAATGAAAGTGCTCAGCTGACTACGCAAAATGCAATTCCATCGCAATTGAATCCAAAACCCCGTAATGGGATTTCGGGGGATATTAGTTCTGACTCGACTTACAGTAGCAGTAGCAGTAGCAGTAGCAGCGTATATTATATAATATAATATAATATAATATATATATATATATATATATATATATATATATATATATATATATATATATATATATACTGTATATATATACAGTATATATATAATATATATACATATATATATATATATATATATATATATATATATATATATATATATATATATATATATTAACAATTCGCCAAGTATATCATTGTTAACGAGATTTTCATAAGTACTTATAATTTATTTAATAAATAATTCATTGCGATAATAAAAATTAAAGTAAAATAAGCCATTTTTTTTTCAGACTACAAGGGAACGAACGTAAGCAGACCTATTCGACCTATAATAATTTCTAACAATAATTACAACAAGCTATTTTTTACACAACTAAAAGTAGCCAGCATAGGTAGACCAATTCGACCTGTAACTACCCAACACATAAGTAAAACAGGACATATTATCCAGACCGAAATTGCGTCATCATCACCAGACCAATTCGACCTATTCTTACCCCAATGACTTTGGTCCCATGATGACGCAATGTTGGTCCCATGATGACGCAATGTCGCTTGGAACTGACTACCACGGTTTGTTGCAAGTTTCAGTAACGCATTGTATTTCACAATACAAATGCATGGGCCTTTCGGTCGTATAAGAAACCATAACTACAAATGAAAATCTTCAAAGCGATAAATGGAACTTGATTTAATATGGAAAACCGCCTTGTTTGATCCCATGTGACATCCTGCATCTCCTAAAGCTTGTGAAAAACTTTCTCAAAATTCTCTTCCTTTTTATATCTATTTATTTCTTATTTATTTTCTGTCCTGGGAGAAACCATTAAAAAATGGGAGAGAATAAATTCTGAAATAAATAAAACAAACGATGAACCCTTAAAGGTCAATATGGGGCGGTCAAATAGTATATTCAAGGGTCAGAAAAGGTCAATAACTGGGAAGGAATTAACTAGGGTTAACTTCATATCCCGACTGTTAATAAAAACCGAAGTATCACAGGCAATCATTTCTTTTTACCATAACTAAAAAAAAATACCACAGTAATAAGTACACAAATCTTTTTTTTTTTAATATCTTGTTGTTACTAGGTATGGTATGGTATGGTATCTTTTAAAAGGCCTGTTGACTAATCAACTGTATTGCAATTATTACCTTTAACAACAGGATTATTTCTGATTACGTAGTATGAGAGTCATAGTCACTTTCCATTACTGTGTATAAAAAATCAACATGACACCTGGAATATTTCTGTTACTTTACATCATTATGAAATTTCTCAGTCTCATATCTGCTACAACGCAGGCTACCATTGCCTTTTTAAGTATAATAAGTGCATAAAATTCAGTTCAATATATTACTAATATGCCTGAAAATCCCTATCAATCTCATTTAATATTAAATTGTGTGAGAGTTCTTTTTATTGCAATTACAAGCGGCTCTTTCTATCACTCTCACAATGACCCAGTCAACTCTAAAATGGCAGTAACAACATATTATCTAAGCTTTTTGCGAGACAAGTCTTCCTCTCCACTAATATATCTGCATACCCAAGAGCCTCTTATACAAAAGGTTATTTGATAAATCAGTGATCAATAAAATTATAAGGAGTCTGATCATTCAAGGTAACGCTGACCTGAAACATTTCCAGCCAAAGTAGATTTTCATTTCCTGCGAAAGTCTTAATTTTCCCTCATAAAGCGTTCAGGGAAAAAAATAAAAGGAAGATTAACAAATACCCAAAGCAAATGTTAATTTTCAATGATAACATCTTCAAGAAACAACTGAATACAGCGCGTACAAAAAGATATTTATCTTTTATTATCTCTAGATAAAAGTCGATTCCATTAACGTTATCACAAGATGAAACGTTAAAAACGTCCAAGCCTACAAACAACGTTTCTTGAACCTTGAACAAAGGGCTTCGTAGCAACATAAGCCTGGTTCTCCTCCACTAAGAGGAACGAGGAGAGAGAGAAGAAGAAGAAGAAGAAGAAGAAGAAGAGGAGGAAGAGGAGGAGGAGGAGGAGGAGGAGGAGGAGGAGGAGGAGGAGGAGGAGGAGGAGGAGGAGGAGGAGGAGGAATAAAACAGAGGTACCTCCCGTCCCCCTCCCATCCCGATACAATCTATGGGCTCGCTTTCTGCGAAACATCTACTACGAATGCCCCCCACCTCACCCCTCCCACCCTCCCATACATTGTTATTTATCTGTACGGCCTCACTGCAACTACTCCAATTGGCTGGTAAAAACCTCGCAAGGGAGCGGCCCCAAGGGCGCCTCTGGGTCTGTTGAAGTAGCCACCCCTTATAAGCGCGGACGACCCTTCGGCGTCGTACGTAGTTTATGACGCGAGAACGGGAAACGAACGGGGGGAGTGAAACGACCAGAAGAGAGGGAAGGATAAAGGATAACGGAAGAGAAGGAGTGTGGAAATAGATGGAAATGGAGGAAAGTTCTTCAGTCGGAAGAGGGTGAGAAAACGAACGCGGAAAAAGGCAGAAGTTAAATCTTACGATTACCCTTTGTCGCAATCAATCCCACGAGGACATGGCGTCTCGACCTCCGACGACCTTACCTGCAAAGATAAAAAAAAAAATCCTTTAACAACAACGCCATCTACCGGAAAGAACAATCAAAACCCTTAAACTAATCAAAGTTTCGGCACTTCACTTAAACTGATGTACGATTTTTAAATCGGCGCCAGCGTACTAAAACGCACTCCCCCCCCCGCCCCTTCTTTTACGCCAGGCAGGGAAAAGGGGATGAAACCTTCCTCTCTGTCTCTCGTCCATTCAATAAACATCGGCCATTTATGAAAATCTAATAAGATGGGCGAGATAGACCAGACACACGCTGAAACTGAGGGGGTAAGTTAATTACGTGATTACGGGAAAGACGACGCGAGGAGAATAATCCGCTCGGCGCCTTACTTTTGTTCGTTCAACAGGAGGGAATGCTCTTAGTACGTGTACCGTTATCACTCAAGTTACAATTTATCATTTTATCCACATAATAAATGCAGAGACTTACTCATTTACTCTCCTCTCATTTCCTAATACAATCTTGCTTCCTTCGAAAATAAAATTTTACTAGAATTTCCATTAAACATGAATTAGGAAGGAAAGGTCTGACTGGAAAGATAGATAGATAAATAGAATACAGAATTTAGGCCAAAGACCAAGCGCTGGAACCTATGAGGTCATTCAGAGCTGAAATGGAAACTGACAGTAAGAAGGTCTGAAAGGTTAACAGGAGGATAACCTCGCAGTTGCACAATGAAACAATTTAAGGAGAGGGTGGAAGAAAGAGAAGATGAACGGAGGTACAATAAAAAGGAATGAAAGGGGGTCGCAGCTAAGGGGCGAAGGGACGCTGCAAAGAACATGAGGTGTACTGACGACACTAACCCCCCTACGGGGGTTGACTGGACAGGAGGAGAAGAATAACCGTCTAATTTACAAGTGAGAGCTAGGACAAGGTAAGAAAGTATTCTGAATGAGACAGTGTCACGGGAAACAGACACTTCTACTTTATACTTTGTAAACGTAAGAGATCAAGTGTATGTATATTAGCTATGTGACGGCTTCCAGAATAATAAAATCCACGTTTCAGACTCAGACCTGAAGCTGACACTCTGAAAGAGATTTGGTGCAGAGAGCGTTACAGATGACGTACACCGAAGTTTGTGAAGGCAAAGCTAGCGTAAGAGTATGTAAGTATGTACGTGCGTACTTGTTATTGTTCTTAGAGTGAACTGGCCTTATGTCAGCAAGGTTTATTGCTCATACGAACAGTTCGAAGAAGAATGCACACTTTAAAATATATCAAATATACAATCTCAGAATGGCGGTACACGTTCGGAAACAGACTTTCTGGTCAGAATAATCTTGTCAGTGTCGATTTCTACCGTAGAGGTGAAACAAAAGAAACAGGAAGGGGGGCATATCCCCCCCTCCCCCATCACCCCAACATGGAAGAAATACAGCCTTCTAGTCTCAGCAGCTTTTATTATATGAGGTTAAAGTTAGCCACAATCGTGCTTCTGGCAGCGATATAGGCGGTTAAAGTTTCATGAACCGCGGCTCACACAGCATTATACCGAGACCACCGAAAGATAGATCTATTTTCGGTGGCCTTGGTTATAAGCTGTACAGAAAACTCGATTTTTACTTGTTTTCTTTAGGAAAGGAAAAAACAGCAATGCAGAACAAACTGGAGGCTTCTGATATGTTGAGTGTACCGGCTTTACGAGCCGATGTAATTACACTCATCAAAAACGAGATATATAATTAAGCTACCTGATTAGTTTTAAGGTATCAGTGATAAACAGTGGAAATTTCGTTCATTATTTTATCGGAAGACCTTTGAATTACGTTCAAAGGTAAGAGCGATTTAAACATGACCACCGAATCAAAAGCAGACCTGGCATTGTTACTGAATGAAAGGCCCTGTTGCCAAAACAGGTGGAAATAACAAAAGCATAAATCAAATTTGGTTCTGATACTTATTCACTGGCAGGCTTCAAAGCTAATAGCCGTTTTAAAAAGCAATTTGTTTTTTTATGATAACTCATGTGTATTAATACTGCATTGCGTTGCAAACATAACTAGTTGTAAAAATAGTTTGCCATTGTGGTGGATGAAGCTTATTCAAATTTTCAAGCAACTGAGATGGAAAAATTGTTGATTTTGCCCATTAAGATATCATGACTGTTCTACATTTTCCGATCGTATGCGCTGATGGAATTAAACAACTTCAAAGACATTACCCACGTTTGTTATATAATTTCAAATGGGTCCTTCTCAAACCAGACGGAATTAGCACCACAGACATCTACACAAAGTATGGAGAATGGTTCAGATGATCAGAAAGTGGACGAGAACGTAAGCAGGACACTGCAGATGTTCTCCCTCATTCTCGATCCCAAAACCACCACTGAAATCAGTGCGTTTATGAAGGTGAGTAGAATGAAAAAATGATCCAAGATGAATGACCCTCACAGTCAGTGGGAACCTCGTTATACATTTGATGTACGTAGGTCATTAGCAGAATTTAATTTTTTTTAATTATTAATATATTCAGGCGTTCATTAGGGTTTCAGAGACGTAAATCTGCCTCGCAAATTTTGCCATTCTGACCTGCATCAACCACAAAACGTCTAAAAGAAAACTAGCCAAAAGTAAGCATTCCTTGAAAAAGGGGCTGATATACATTAGATATTTATCTTTTCCCTGTCAAAGTGAATGTATTGTATACTTAACATAAGCTGAGAAACACTAATCAGCTAAGATACATACATACACACACACACACACACACACACATATATATATATATATATATATATATATATATATATATATATATATATATATACATATATATCATATATAATAAATAAGTATATATATATATATATATATATATATATATATATATATATATATATATATATATATATATGTATATATATATATATATATATATATGTGTATATATATATGTGTACATTGTTCACTGAACAATACGAACCACCCAGCTGTGAATAAGCACATCGAATGAATAAGGGACCAGTGAATAAAATAGTTTATTTCATATTCTCAAAGTAATGGGAATAGGCGACTAACCATTTCATAAGATATACAACACTGAACTGCAAAAATTACAGTACATACCGCAAGTTACAGGATTACAGCCTTATCTGATCAAATGCGAGTATACTATTTGTAATCCATCTGAGTTCATTAAATTAAATGTGATTGCTCATTCACCTCAAAATTCTTCAGGGAAACCACGAAATAATTTGGAATTCTTAAACCAGCAAAATTTTCCACGAATCGAAGGCATACCAGGACATTCTCTCTCTCTCTCTCTCTCTCTCTCTCTCTCTCTCTCTCTCTCTCTCTCTCCATCCGCTCGAAAATTCAAAGCAAACATTCGCAGGGCTCAGGGCAAGGTATGCCCGCAGAGTTATTTAAATGTGATAAAATATTAACTTTACATGATATTACCTCCAAGGAGAACAAATGACTGTCGGTGGAGAGAGAGAGAGAGAGAGAGAGAGAGAGAGAGAGAGAGAGAGAGAGAGAGAGAGAGAACTGCCAAAAGACTTCTGAGAGGACATGAATGAAAACGGAAATGTCATAGCCTACAAGCCCCTATGATGAAAAAGATATTGAGCTATTACACAGCATTTTCATTATCACAGCAGCACCCAGCTACGAATGCTATACATAAGGCGTTGTTTCTGATGAATCTGCGTCTATTTATGATTCTATAGTTAAAAAGTTGCAAGATAGGATCAATCGTTAAACATTGTTCTTCCCATCTGCAATACTTTGGATGATATTCTCCTCGTCTTATGGGATCTTTGTTTCCATGAAGCCAATATCCTTTTCACACCGTTCCTCTCTCTCTCTCTCTCTCTCTCTCTCTCACATACGACAGACTCTTTACACGCTACTGTTCCGCTCTCTTTTTTCTCTCTCTTTTCTCTCTCTCTCTCTCTCTCTCTCTCTCACACACACACACACACACAACAAACACAAACAACCACTCTCTCTCTCTCTCTCTCTCTCTCTCTCCATGTCACTGCGTGTATATGCTCTCTCTCTCTCTCTCTCTCTCACACACACACAACAAACACAAACAACCACTCTCTCTCTCTCCATGTCACTGCGTGTATATGCCTCTCTCTCTCTCTCTCTCTCTCTCTCTCACACACACACACACACAACAAACACAAACAACCACACTCCCTCTCTCATACTACTGCGTCGTTCTCTCTCTCTCTCTCTCTCTCTCTCTCTCTCTCTCTCTCTCTCTCTGCGCACCCCTCTGGCAACTCATTTAACGCTACTGGGCCGGAAACCTTAATAACAACACCTTAATTGTTTGGCGGATAACTTGACCATCAATTTAAGATTTGCTCTCAAACGTAGCGACACGACACTACGTGCGAGAGAGAGAGAGAGAGAGAGAGAGAGAGAGAGAGAGAGAGAGAGAGAGAGAGAGAGAGAGAGAGAGAGAGAGAGAGAGAGAGAGAGAAATTTAGCTCTATCTAATAACTGAAAATAAACAAAAGATATGGACTGATTAAAAATGGGGAAATCTTAATGTGATCTTATTCATTTAATTTTCTCATTTTTCATAAAAATGAAAATCTGAACCAGATTTCTGACCCAGTCACTGCCCAGATTTAACTGCGGTTACTTTCCTTTCCTGCCTTTCGCATCTTCGTAAAACCTTGACTTTCATCTTCCTTTCTCTTTTGCTCTCACTAAATCACTTTACTCAGAACCTTGACTTTCATTTTCCTTTCTCTTTTGCTCTCACTAAATCACTTTAATCAGAACCTTGATTTTCATTTTCCTTTCTCTTTTGCTCTCACCAAATCACTTTACTCAAAACCTTGACTTTCATTTTCCCTTATCTATTGCTCTCACTAAAGCACTTTGCTCAAAACCTTGACTTTCATTCTCCTTTCTCTTTTGCTCTCACTACATCACTTTACTCTATCTCTGTTCTGTTGCTCAGAATATATCAGAACTGAATTTACTCCAATTTATTATACTTATTACAAAAACACCAGTGATATTCCTATTCAAGCAATATGGCAGAATGTCTAGGGCACTTTTTTTTCAAAAGTACTTCGAAATAATACCAATTAATATTCACAAACGAGGAAAAACAAATTAGTTGATGATCTGAATGAAACTCACACCAAACAATAACAACACAGGCTTTGCCAGAACCATTTCCAACCGAGCTGGGGGAACGATATTAAATGTGTGTAATCAGAGTTAGGCAAAAGTATTCATTTGCATTTACGGCAAAACAATGCAAGAAGAGCTTCATTTCAATACAAACATTTATTAGGGAGTCACAAAATATCAATCGTTACGCCGGGGGGGCGGGGGCAGGGGGGGGGGGTTTGTTTCAACACAGATCGTCCATCTATCAAAACGAAACGGCAGTTATCCTCCTATCCGCGCTCAGTTCAAAATTCAATTTTTTGAATAAAATTTCGCGAGAGCGAAAATTTACGTACGTGCTTGTGTACATGTGGACCTCTTCCCACGTGAAAAATTGAACGATGCAAAACAGAGCCAGTATTTTAACCAAATCCCTATAAAAAAACGTTAAAAAGAGTATAACTGAAAAGAAAAAACAAAAAATCCGATACGGGACGAAAGAATAGTTTTAACAATTTAACATTTCGAGCGCAACATTCAGAAGTCGTTCGTTTTCCCCCGCCAATAATTGGTTCATTCAATATGCATCTATGTAAATCACTGGCCATCACATAATGGCATTACAATTCGAATGAAATTTCTATCAAAATGTTCAATGGAAGAATGAGTACATTTTTCCATGAGTTGGAGTCCGCTACAATTTCGAGAGATACGCGAAGCTCTGCTCTCTCTCTCTCTCTCTCTCTCTCTCTCTCTCTCTCTCTCTCTCTCTCTCTCTCTCTCTCTCTCATGTCTTTCATAATGAATAAAAATAAGGATATTTGAAGTCTTTTAAGAGACGATAATTTGACATTCTAAATGGTAGACAGAACGTAAATAATAAAATCTCTCTCTCTCTCTCTATATATATATATATATATATATATATATATATATATATATATATATATATATTTATATATATATATATATATATATATATATATATATATATATATATATATATATAAACTCAACGTACTCAAGGACTACAAACGTTTGCCGAGGGAGCCATTCGAGACGCGAACGTTTGCAGGCACGTTTTCGCACCTGATCACCAGACGATTTGCAACCGCGTACTACCTCACGCTCGAATGGCCGGCACCGACTTGCAAATTTCGGCAACTTCAATTCGGCCGGCAGTAAAGAAACAAAATAGTGACTCTAGGGGCGGAGGTTGGTGGCGAGACAATATAAAAAGATGACAGAAACTGAGTTCCTGTAACACTGCTCTAGCTCTGCACTCTTCTTCACCTTACCTGATCTAGAAGTTTTTGCTAGCAAAACTAGGTAGGCTGCTGATGCATTGCGTCGTTTTCTAGCATTATATTTTCTATTATTCAGTTTACTAGTTTTATTTTGGCTGCAGCTAAAATGTGTAATAGTTTGCCCACTGCAGTTGTCGAATCTTCAGATCTACAAATATTTAAGAGAGGAGCAAATTCATTCCCGCTCTCTGCAAAGTCTCCTGTATTCAGGTGTATCGGTTTTATTTTATTTTCCTTCATATTTGTTTATTTGTCACTTTTATCCTTTAACTTGTCTCTCTCAGCCCTAAAAAGGCTGACTGCCCTTTGAAGCCTTCTTGGGTTTATAGTCAGCTGACTCTGTCCATAAGGGTTTTCAGCTGAGGATTTAAAGAAATAAAGAAAGATCAGCTGAAAATTTAAAGAAAGAAGAAAGATCAGCTGAAGATTTATAGAAAAAAGAAAGATCAGCTGAAGATTTAAAGGAAGAAGAAAGATCAGCTGAAGATTTAATGCAAGGAGAAAGATGAGCTCAAGATTTAAAAGAAAGAAGAAAGATCAGCTGAAGATTTAAAGAAAGAAGAAAGATCAGCTGAAGATGCAAAGAAATAAAGATCAGCTGAAGATTTAAAGAAAGAAGAAAGACCGGTTGAAGATTTAAAGAAAGACGAGAGACCGGTTGAAGATTTAAAGAAAGAAGAAAGATCAGCTGAAGATTTTAAAGAAAAAAGACAAAGATTTAAAGAAAGAAGCTGTTGAAGATTTAAAGAAAGAAGAAAGATCAGCTGAAGATTTAAAGAAAGAAGAAAGACCGGTTGAAGATTTAAAGAAAGAAGAAAGACCGGTTGAAGATTTAAAGAAAGAAGAAAGATCAGCTGAAGGTGCAAAGAAATAAAGATCAGCTGAAGATTTAAAGAAAGAAGAAAGATCAGCTGAAGGTGCAAAGAAATAAAGATCAGCTGAAGATTTAAAGAAAGAAGAAAGATCAGCTGAAGATTTAAAGAGAGAAGAAAGACCGGTTGAAGATTTAAAGAAAGAAGAAAGATCAGCTGAAGATTTAAAGAAAGAGCAAAGAAAGGAAAGTAGAACCAACATTCGCTAGAGATGACATTGCCCCGTAGGCATGCCCATTATAAACAAGGTCCATAGCACCTGGAGACCTCTCATAAGGAAAACCAATCTATTCTCAAAAACGTCCCCAAATATACATCTTCATTTTACCTGGCTGTCTGTAGCTCATTAGAACCAAGAACCTGCACTTTCCCAAGATTATTATTATCACATTATTATTATTATTATTATTATTATTATTATTATTATTATTATTATTATTATTATTATTATTATTATTATCATCCAGAAGATGAACCCTATTCATATGAAACAAGCCCACAGGAGCCACTGACTAGATATTCAAGGTTCCACAGAACACGGTGTTCATTAGAAAGAAATAACAGTAGGTAGAAGGAAATACAGAAAGAAAATATTCAAGTGGATGGAAATCTATTGATTTGGAAAGTGTTTAGCGTCATCACTATGCCACAAGATCTGATATCACTATCGTTCAGTAAGTCCTGAGTCCCTTACGGATCGTTGCGTAAAAATAAAATCATATAAAACACAGATACAGTGAGAAGGAAGGCATGTTTTTGTTTTGGACACGTCAGACACACATGAAAGTATATATCTCATGATATATGATGATCTGAAGTGTTGACAATAATAAATTTTCATGGAAACTTCAAAAAATCTAGAAAGTATCTTTTTACATAAAATATCCATCATGCAATACCATTCTTCAATGAACGTCATATATTTGCATATGTGCTAACATCGAATACTTATTCTTAAATAAAGGATTCATTATAACCATTATATTCATTGTTTTGTTAGAACGATTCTTTTAATTGTTTGACAAATAAAAGAATCATTATAACCATTATAATCAATGTTTTGTTACAACGATTTTTTTGTTTGTTAAACAAATAAAAAATCATTATAACCATCATATTCAATGTTTTATTATAATGATTCATTTATTTGTTTGACAAATAAAAGAATCATTATAACCATTATATTCAATTTTTTATTACAATAATTCTTTTATTTGTTAAACAAATAAAAGAATCATCATAACAAAACAATGAATAGTTACCTAAAAACGTTTTCTTAAAGCGATTGATTACCAATTTTACACTCAATATCACTCGCAAACACTAACGTTTTAAAGGCAAAACTCTGACGCGTCACAATGACGCAGGCCAGACAGGACGCACTGGATAGGACGCATTAGCTCGCCTTCCCATTCCTTGATATATCCCATGGTAATTCCCATTTGTTTCCAAGCGACCAGTTACCATAAATCATTCCCATGATCACGGCCAGCCACCTCCTCCTCCTCCTCCTCCTCCTCCTCCTCCTCCGTCGTTATCACCCAAACTCACATAACGAAACATAACGTAACAGTGGGGCGTTATTCCCAACCCTAAAAACAAAAGCTGCTGAGATCATAAATCCTCGAGGAATAAAAAATAATAAATAAAAGCAGTCCTCCCCCATTTTCTCTCTCTCTCTTTTTTTTTTTTTGTTCAATTCATTGTGCTTGGCAAATGTCCCAGATGACGGTTTTTCCACACTAACATCAGAGAACAAGAGAGCCGAAGCCCATTATCATAATTACCATCGCCATCAAGCGAAAGGGAGCTGTTGACAAAACCCGATGATTTGTCATGCTGGTCTGAAAAAAATTATACATCTTTTCTTTTATGCATTTTGGGTGTGAAATGTGGAGAGAGAGAGAGAGAGAGATTTACACATTTCATGAAACTTACACACTGGTTATATATATATATATATATATATATATATATATATATATATATATATATATATATATATATATATTATTTTATGCATTTCAGGCGTGAAATGTGGACAGAGATATTCACATATTTCATGAGCGTACACACATAGACAGGCAAAAAACAAAACTGAATAAATATCTAACTCGCTTGAGTAAAAATAAGGGAACTTAATTTTAGTTGTATGGTAAAGCTAGCATTCTGTTTAACGTTATTAGCCTCAAAAGCTTAATTGATAAGGATTTTTCCCGCTTTTTCTGTGTGATAAATTTTCTAAATGAACAGTAAAGGTAAAGTGTGGGAGTCAAAATTATTATTATTATTATTATTATTATTATTATTATTATTATTATTATTATTCAGAAGATGAATTATTATTCAGAAGATTATTCATACGGAACAAAGCCACATGGGTCACTGACTTGAAATTCAAGCTTCCAAAGAATATGGTGCTCATTCGAAATGGGAAATACAGAAAGAAAATATGTGCAACAAGAGGAAAACCTCGCAACTGCGCTGTGAAACATTTGTTAGGAAAAGGTTCAGCAAAGTAAGATGGAAGGAAGAGAATATGAACGACGGTACAGTAATAAGAATGGAAGGGGTCGCAGCTAGGGACCGAAGGAACGCCGGGACGCCGCCACAAAGAACCCTAAGCAATGCACTGAGGTACTACCCCGCTACGGGGACGCAAACATAAAGTGTACACTTGTCTAAAGAACGCGCACCAATTCAAACGACCAGCCCTTCAGCTAACTGATGTCCTTATAACGATATTGATTACTTTCCGTAATATTCATCTGAGAGACTTCTCGAGGGAAAAGGGGAAAAAATTTCATTTTCTTTCGAGTGGAGACAACTCATCTGAATGAACTCCCGGAGACCAATTTTCGTCTAAAGTAACCCTTGAGACCGGATGGGAGAAATTAATTTATGTACTCCGTTTCGAAGTATTAATGCTGGTAAATAAATGAACTGTTCCGATGGGAGAATTAACCGCTTTTCGAGCGGTTGTGGGGAAAGTAATCGAATAATAATAATAATAATAATAATAATAATAATAATAATAAGAATAAGAAGAAGAAGAAGAAGAAGAAGAAGAAGAAGAAGAAGAATACAGCATTTAGGCTAAAGGCCAAGCACTGGGACCTATGAGGTCATTCAGCGCAGAAACAGAAATTGACCCTAAAAGGTTTGAAAGGTGTAACAGGAGGAAAACCTCGCAGTTGCACTTAGAAACAAGTGTTAGGAGAGGGTGGATAGCAAGAGGGAAGAGAAAATATGAATGCAGGAAGAAGAAGAAGAAGAAGAAGAAGAAGAAGAAGAAGAAGAAGAAGAAGAAGAAGAAGAAAATAAAAATTTCAATTGAAAATATAATAAAATCACCATGATATCTCAATTTACAACACAGATCAAACAGACGTAACTTTATGTGATCAAACGTGTCATAACAGAAAGGCGTATCCTATCGTAAATGACTGTGTATGATAATGTCTAAGGTAAGTCTCTTATGGGAAGGTCTTATTATTATTATTATTATTATTATTATTATTATTATTATTATTATTATTATTATTATATGTGGGTAACAGACCCTCTTTCAACCATGTATTGTAGAAGGTGATGGCTGCTTCAGCTGCATTCAGTTTATATAGAGTTTTCTCTATTTCTCTAAAAACTGACTTTTCATGCAGCTGATGCAGCCATCACCTTCAACAATACATTATTATTATTATTATTATTATTATTATTATTATTATTATTATTATTATTATTATTATTATCCAGAAGATATATCCCATTTCATATGGAATAAACCTACAGCGGCATTGCCTTGAGATTCAAGCTTCCAAAGAATATGACGTTCATTTGAAAGAATTGAAGGGAGATAATAGGAAATACGGAAAGAAGAGTTCAGTTATTAGAAAGACAGAAACGTTAATTAACAAATGAATAAACAAATAGATAAAAACATAAATTAGTTAAATGATACGATAGAACGGAAACAGAAATTTCACACTTAGCAGAAGTTGCAGAGGGATTAATTTCACAATTAACAGACTTAAGAATGTGAGGGATTGTGAATTTCACTCACGCAAAATAACACCCTTGATCTCTCAAGCACAAATCTTTCTTGAGATTTTAAAGGGTAGTTATGCTCTTTAATTCTAAAAATATATTCTCGAAATGAAAATGCAATAATAATACTGAAGCATTTTATATTTTCTTTTAATTCTCACAATGTGAATTTAGTACCCAATGTAACTTAGTAGTGGAATAAAGGAATTATTATTATTATTATTATTATTATTATTATTATTATTATTATTATTATTATTATTATTATGCTATTACTGAATTTACAGTTATGGCAACATACGTGGTGGTATATTCGAAAACATATACATAACTCTTCCCACAGAAATAATTATCCTTAAAGAGCACTTGATTCTTGAGTCGTCTTTTCATAAAAGCGTTTTGCGGATCAGAAAAGCGGCGACGACGTCACCAACATAAAAACAATAATATGAAATGAATAATTCAGGAGTCGGTTCTACAGCCAGATGGCCCGACCAATACGACATCCCGATTACCCGACACACACTCCATACGATTTAAGTGTCGGAACACCTGCTGTTTGAAAACCAATCATAGCCCTCTACCCTATACGCAACCTCAAGTTCATCTGCATATCTATAAAGTACATGGATCGGTCCTCTCTCTCTCTCTCTCTCTCTCTCTCTCTCTCTCTCTCTCTCTCCTCAGTAACAAAGAAAAAAATGTTTTTGAGGAACTATAAAACATAAAATACCCTAATCTTTTATGCTCTCTCTCTCTCTCTCAGTAACAAAGGAAAACTTTCTTTTGAGGAACAATAAAACATAAGATACCCTAATCCTTTACCCAAACTCTCTCTCTCTCTCTCTCTCTCTCTCTCTCTCTCTCTCTCCACAGTTACAAAGACAAAAATTTCTTTTGAGGAACAATAAAACATAAAATATCCTAATCTTTTATCTCACCCCTCTCTCTCTCTCTCTCTCTCTCTCTCTCTCTCTCTCTATCTGTGTGTATGTGTGTTTGTGTGTATGTGTGTGTGTGTGTGAGCAGGGCTTCCCCTTGTGTCTCTCTGGCATCCCAGGGTGTTGGCAACAAAAGGCGAGATGCGACACCCCACCCCTTTCAGTGGGGAAACACTTACGGCAAATCTCCGGCCATCACCACACCGGTCCAGGATTTGAGGGGACTTTGAGGGGAGGACTGGGGAAAAGGTATGCAAAATACATAGAAGAAGAAGAAGAAGAAGAAGAAGAAGAAGAAGAAGAAGAAGAAGACGAAGAAGAGGAGGAAGAGACCGCATAAATATTATTGCCAGTGGGAAACGGATAAATCGGACAGCAGATAAGAAACGACGCTTGCGGAAAACTCAGGAAAGATTCAGCAGGTATATGAAGGTATGACGTTATACAAAGATTGACACTGATTCCCTTTATTCCCTTAAATTTCATGATTGATTGACAGGTTGATTGATTGATTTAATGTTCTCTGGCATCGTGACAACCAAGGTCACTGACGCCGATGTCATTTGCTGAGAATGACGAAATTTTTAATGAAAACTATGGCCTTAATTCCATGATGTACTCGTTCTTATTAAATGGGGCTTTTGGAACTGAAGTAGTGTAAGGTACTGAAGGAAAATGTAACAATTGACGAACTACTGTACAAAGACAAAAGGGAGAATAATATGAAATACAAATTAATAAAAGGTGAAAAAAAAATCAATGAAAAACCAAAATCATGAAAAAATGGAGAGGGCAGGAGCTCTGCAAGAGAGAGAGAGAGAGAGAGAGAGAGAGAGAGAGAGAGAGAGAGAGAGAGAGAGAGAGAGAGAGAGAGCGAAACTATGGAGCTCGATATTAGTGAAAATATAAAGCGGAATTTTTAGGAATTGTATAAGAGAGAGAGAGAGAGAGAGAGAGAGAGAGAGAGAGAGAGAGAGAGAAGAGAGAGAGACTCTGGCGTTCGATATTAGTGAAAATTCAAAACAGAGTTTTTGTGAGAGAGAGAGAGAGAGAGAGAGAGAGAGAGAGAGAGAGTTCGATATTAGAGAGAGAATTCAAAACAGAGTTTTTGATGAGAGAGAGAGAGAAGATTCAAAACAGAGTTTTTGAGAGAGAGAGAGAGAGAGAGAGAGAGAGAGAGAGATTCAATTATGGACCCTCCGCCCTTGATCTGCAAAATCAAGATTTTTTTCGTTCTTTTTTTTTTGGAGTACATTTTTCCAGGGAACTAAATCCCCCCGGCCCCCACCCATCATCATCATCATTATCATCTTTTAAAATCTCAAAAACTCGTATCTATCAGCAGTACCGTCCCCCACCAGGATGGGATGGCCCAGCGCTTAAGTAAAGTCTTCTAAAACGATGCCATTTAGAGAACTGGCGATGAGGAGCGCTGGTTAAGATAAGCCCCTGATAATTACTTTTTACCAAATACAGGCAGACGTGGCTAACGTTATCTCTGGTACGTATGAATACATGCATTCATAATATACATACACACACACACACACACACACATATATATATATATATATATATATATATATATATATATATATATATATATATATATATATATATATATATATATATATATATATATATATATATATATACATACATGCATACATACATACATAACCTACATATTGCACAAATATTACGTACATTATTTTAGTGAGTACGTATAAACTTGTGCCATTAGCCGCCATAAGTAAGCACTCATATCATTAGAATGAATGAGCTTAGATTCGTACAAGACAAGACAATAATTTACAACTATATCACGTACAAAAACAATCCTATTCCATTTAACTCCCTTTTATTTCTTTAATTATAATTTATTACGTGTTTTTCCCCAGAAAAACACTAGAGAATTCAAATAACTTAAGCACTCACAAACACAATTACTGCCAACCATTTGGTTAACAAAAAAATATTAAATTTACGAGTGCTTCGTGGCACGTCATAATTCACTTAAGTGTTGGCGTGATGTATGCTGCCCATTAAAATGAATATATTATTGTTTTAAATGGTTTATTATTCTCTATTACTATGTCACTGTATAATACTCAAGGTCGTATACGTTTTATTCAAGTTGAAACGATCTGCAAATTGAATGTGCTAAAAATGCCAAAATTCTCCTGGTTTCTCATTGTAATTAAACGTTCACGGTGCAACTTCAGGCGACAATACTTTTCTGAAACAGAAGAGCCACGTTCAAGCGAAAGCCCAGCGTGACATAAAACGGTTTCGAGCTATACTTTCTTATTCTTCTGGGAAGTAGAATCCAAGACCTGCCCGACACAACAGCTCTCCATTTCTCAACGAAACATTTGTGTTTCCACGTTATTCAAAATCAATATTATCGACGGACCGAAAACAGGAAATGAAAATGGGAGGAACGGGGAAGAAAGGAGATACATGGAAATGTCTGGGGAAAAGATTTATAAACGACCCTTTCGGAAAACAGCGTTCGTATATTTCGCTCCCCGAAAAAATGGAACATTCAAACAATACCTTACACGAGATGCCGATACCAGCTGTTCAGTTTCTATTCCCTCTCGAAAACTTGAGCATGTAATTAAAATTTGAGAAAAAGGAAGGGGTGGGGGAGGAAGGCGAGTCTTGGGGAAACGTGAAAGCAACTGAAGTTTTGGCAAACAAATTACATGCAAAATATCATTCCGTGATTGCCTCCTCACAAAATATCTCATTTTGAAGTCTGTGTTGAATATATGCATAACAGACACGCAGTTATGTATATTCACTTTGAACCCAATGTGCACAAGCAAAATATTATTCCGTGATTGCTTCCTCACAAAATATCTCATTTTGAAGTCTGTATTGTATATACTGTATATATAATAGACACACAGTTATATGTATTCATCTTAAACCCAACGTGCAAAAGCAAAATATTCCGTGACTGCCTGCTCCCAAAATATCTCATTTTAAAAAGTCTGTATTGTATATATATATATATATATATATATATATATATATATATATATATATATATATATATATATATATATATATATATATATATATATATATATATATATATATATATATATATATATATATACAGACACACACAGTTATATATATTCACCTTTGACCCAATGTGCAGAAACCTTTGCAAGAACTCTAGTTCCCTAGATGATGATATCCTTCCCATCCAAAAATATTTTCATCCCATCTACTCAACACTTTCTAGAATTTCCTCTCCACCTTCCTCATGACACTTCAAAACTGTACATTCTCCACCAAACCTATGATTCTCCATTCTCCCTGCTTGTCCAAACCACGTAAAAAAACACTGTGAATCATCACTCACCTGTGCTAACCATTTTACTAACACTTCACATTTTCAGTATTCTCACGCTTTCAGTTAGCATACTTCACTTCCGTACAGGAGAGTCGGCTCAGCGACTTCGTACAATACAACCTTTGCTTCCACAGACACTCCCAGTTTCTCTCCATCTTCACCTATTGAGAGAGAGAGAGAGAGAGAGAGAGAGAGAGAGAGAGAGAGAGAGAGAGAGAGAGAGAGAGAGTTCCGATTCATCCAAGTAAGGACGATAACAGACTGTGAACATGAGAGAGAGAGAGAGAGAGAGAGAGAGAGAGAGAGAGTTGCGATTCATCCAAGTAAGGACGATGATAGACTGTGAACATGAGAGAGAGAGAGAGAGAGAGAGAGAGAGAGAGAGAGCGTTGCGATTCATCCACGTAAGGACGAGAACACCCAGTGAAAAGGAAATAAGAAAAAAAAAAACGCTAAAAATGTGAGAACGAGAGAATCATATGATGCGCCCGCATTCTCCTGCAACAACAAGCATTCTCCTGCACAACTGCAATCAGTGTTAGCTGTTTTTATTTATCTAGAAAAAAAAAAACAACTTAAAAAAAAAAAAGCAAAACAAAGGGCGCAGCAATCTGCCTAACAACCCGACGGGATTTGCCTTAAACGAAAAAGCGAGCGGAGTGTGTGACTTCTTTTGTACCCGGAGAGAAGAAAAATCATTTCGAAATAATTCGGCCTCTTCTTTAGTCTGTGCTTTGAAAGGTTTGCTGTTTTATTCAGAATTATTTTTTGTAAAAACCTTCATAATTCCGAAATAATTCAGCCTCTCTTTAGTCGGTGCCTTGAGAGTTTTGCTATTTTATACAGAATTCTTTTTTTTTTTTTTACAAATCATAATAATTCCGAAATAATTCAGCCTCTGTGCCTTTAAAGTTTTGCGATTTTGTTCAGAATTCTTTTTTGAAAAATCTTCCACGAAGGTGGGAAGGGTAGTAGGGGGAGGGTGAGAACTCCCCCCAAGACTCAAAAGAGGGTACAACTGATGGCAAAATGGTATTTACATACCAAGAAGAGCGAGGAAAGGGAAATTGCTTTATGGGTACGTAAATCGTCTGGGAATTGTCGTGGAATATCTGGGAATATCGAGAGTCTGTTTGAGGAAATTCATAAACACTCCTAATTTCTCTCCATCTCCAACTATTGAGAGAGAGAGAGAGAGAGAGAGAGAGAGAGAGAGAGAGAGAGAGAGAGAGAGAGAGAGAGCAAAATCAAATTTTTGTGGATGCATCGATAATGGAATGTATATTTTGTGTGTGTGTGTGAGAGAGAGAGAGAGAGAGAGAGAGAGAGAGAGAGAGAGAGAGAGAGAGAGAGAGAGTAAAACCGAATTTTTATGGATGCACTGATAATAGTTGGTTCTAATGGAATGTATACTTTGCTAATAAAATAAAAATAAAAATAGCCAATAAGCGAGTAAAAACTAACAAACTAAACGAATTGAGTATTCTATAAAAAAAAACTTTTCCATCTGACGCCGAAAGAAAAACATTCTTTTATACTTGAAAGCCCCCTCCCCTCAAAAAAAAAAAAAAAGAATATGGAGAGTTTCCTGGAAATTTCTGTATATTCTTTATCACCAAGAATGTGAAGAACTCTCGCAACTCTCACCTAAGAATCCCAGGATGATATTCTCCATTTCTTCCCAGGAAGCGAAACCTCCTTATAAATGGAATTACCATTTATATTGAAATAACGCGAAATGCTCTCTTAATCCTCCCGGTCTAGCGCACGGGCCTTTATTGTTTCAACCTCAAGCCGAACTTTCTCTCTCTCTCTCTCTCTCTCTCTCTCTCTCTCTCTCTCTCTCTCTCTCTCTCTCGCTAATGAAGAAAGCTATTATTTTAGCCAGCCTCATATGCTAACTCTCAGTTTTGAAAACCTTGAATTGCTGGAAGATATCCCACTGCGCTCTCTCTCTCTCTCTCTCTCTCTCTCTCTCTCTCTCTCTCTCTATATATATATATATATATATATATATATATATATATATATATATATATATATATATATATATATATATATATATATATATATATAAATAAATAATGAAGAGAGCTATTGATTTTGAACCATATTTGCTAACTCTGTTTTGAAAATCTTGAACTGATAGATCTTCCACTGCTAATTCTCTCTCTCTCTCTCTCTCTCTCTCTCTCTCTCTCTCTCTCTCTCTCTCTCTCTCTCTCACACACACACACACACACACACGCACGAATTCAAACGCGAAGTACAACAATAGGACTTTTATGCTTTGTTTTGTTACAAGCAATGGCTTATTACAACTGGGCAGTAACTGAACTGGATATTTTCATACAACACGGTAGCACAGTGCTGGCAAAATTAATTAGTGTGTATTCTCTTGCACATACACATTCACACACACAAATACACACACGGCAGACTACACAGAGGTTAAAGAATATTACATGCAGTGTTCACTGCACACTGTAATACAATGAGTCACTCTATACGTGCGATGGGTGTATGCTGTCATATAATGGGTGTGTACTGCCATTCAGTAGATGCATACCGTCATAAAATTGGTGTATACTGTCATACAATGGGTTTATACTGTCATTCAATAGGAGTATACTGCCATGCAGTGGGAGTATACCGTCATTCAGTGGGTGTGTACTGTCATTTAATGGGTATAGGCTATAATGTCATTCATTGGGTGCATACTTTCAATGGTTGTATACTGTCATTCAATGGGTGTATAATGTCATTCAGTGGGTGTATAATCTCACTCAATGTGTGTATACTGTCATGCAATGAGTCTATACTCTCATTCAATGGGTGTATACTCTCACACATTGAGTGTATACTCTCTTTCAATGGGTGTATACTGACATACAAGGTATATACTGTCATTCAATTCATACAATGAATGGTTATACATGTATATACTATCATTCAACGGGTGTATACTGTCATACAGTGAATGTATACTTTCATACAATGAAAGTATACTCTCATTCAATATGTGCACACTGTCTTACAAGGTATATACTGTCATTCATTGAGTGTATATTGTCATACAACGATTGTATATCTTCATGCAATGGGTGTATACTGTCATACAATGTCTATACTCTCATTCAATGGGTGTATACTGTCATACAATGTATATACTGTCATCCAATGGGTGTATACTGTCATACAATGAAGTATATTCTCATTCAATGGGTGTATAGTCATACAAGGTATATACTATCATTCAACAGGTGTATACTGTCATACAATGTATATACTGTCATCCAATGGGTGTATACTGTCATACAATGAACTATATTCTCATTCAATGGGTGTACACAGTCATACAAGGTATATACCATCATTCAACAGGTGTATATTGACATACAATGAGTGTATACTCTCATTCAATGGGTGTATACTGTCATACAATGTATACTGTCGTTCAACGGGTGTATACTGTCATAAGATGTACATACTGTCATTCAAAACAAAACCAAATAATTGCTTAGATGCACTTCTCTCTCGGCAAACACCCACCCCCCCTTTCCCCAAAACCAACCCACATCACCCCGATACCCCTCCCCAAAAACAACCCACCCCTCCCCATCCCCCAAAAAAAAAAGTAATCGATAGGACCCCTTCTTCCCAAGGCGAATTCCTTCACTCCTCCCCTTCTCTCCAGCGCCTCCCCGTATTTTCTTTTCCTATCTGAGGTCTTTTAACACCAATAGAGCCATCGGTGGCACTCTCCTTTTTATTATGCCCCATAAATTCAGGAAAGCACTGAGAGACTCATTTCCATCCTCCCACCTCTTTTACCTCCACCCCTCCCCCCTCCTTTATCCTCCTTTGTATCACCCACGCTAAGCCGTCTCTTATCCTCCCTCCTTCATCGGCTAATCCTCTTTGTCTATTGTTCCTTATCTCGCATTTTTCTTTCGAATTTCCTCCTCTAGGACGCCGTTCTTCTTCCTTATTCTCTCGCTCTCTCTCTCTCTCTCTCTCTTCATTTTTCCTCTTTTTTAGAAGAAAATGAACAACCACCGTTTTCCCATCTTTACGACCCACTTAATGTCCCATGTAGCGAATAGCACGAGGCTATGGTTTTTCTTTCCTGTAATAAAAGTTTACTCAACAAAAACAAGTAGAAAATGCGCCGAAGTTTCTTCGGTGCAATCGAGTTTTCTGTACGGCGTATACTCAAGGCCAGCGAAAACAGATCTATCTTTTGGTGGTCTCGGTATAATGCTGTATGAGCCGCGGTCCATGAAACTAACTACGGCCCATTGATGGCCTGTCCTACATCGTTGCCAGACGCACCATTGTGGCTAACTTTAACCTTAAATAAAATAAAAACTACTGAGGCTAGATGGCTGCAATTTGTTATGTTTGATGATTGGAGGGTGGATGATCAACATACCAATTTGCAGCCCTCTAGCCTCAGTAGTTTTTAAGATCTGAGGGCGGACAGAAAAAGTGCGGACGGACAGACAAAACGGCCACAATATTTACTTTTACAGAAAACAAAAAAGGTCTAATACGACAAACATATTACGCACATTTCATTGAAACTGTCCATGAAAGAAACATGCCAAGTTAATAGCTACCTGGAGATGACATCAATACCAATAGATTTTTGGTGATGACATCATTACCAATAGATTTTTGGTGGTGACATAAAAACCAATAACTACTTCATGATGACGTCAAAACCAGCAGGTACTTGGCGATGACACCAATACCAACGATTTTTTTTGTGATGACATCAATAATAGAAATTTTTTATGATGACATCAATACCAACAGGTTTTTGGTGAGGACATCAATACCGATAGATTTTTGGTAATAACATCAAAACCAACAGCTACTTGGTGATTACATCAGTACCAATAGGTTTTTAATAATGACATCAGTACCAATCATTTTTATGATGACATCAATACCAACAAATTTTTGGCGATGATATCAACACCAAGAGATTTTTTATGATGCCCTCAAAACCAATGGCTACTTGGCCATGACATCAATACCATTAAATATTTGGTTATGACATCAATTTTAGTAGATCTACTATCTGATGACATTAATGGCCTTAGTTTCCGATGACACCCAATAATCGTTTTCGACGTCGATCATAAATATGGTTTCCCGTGACGTACAAAACTCCTTTTTCGATAACATTAATAAATCAGTGTTCCGACGACACTTGGTGTCCTAACGCAGGGGGAGGGAGGGGGAGGAGGGTGGGTGGGAAGAAAAGTCCCTCCCCCAGCTGCGTGACGCCTCTTTATTGTCCTTCGTTTCATCCTTTGTTACAGGATTGATTCCTTCCTATTCTGGCCTTTGTCCTAACTTCTTCCTCTTTCCTCCTTCTTCCTTCTTCCTACACTTCATTTGGCGGACAGTCGTTTCTCTTCCTGTTTTTCCTTTCTTCTCCGGACCCCTCCTTCCTGATGTCCCGTGGCTTTCACTGGACAGGGAGTGAAAGCTTCCATTTATCTGACTTTCTTTATACTCTCTTGGACAATGCTATTAAGTGCGTTGCGCAATGTGTGTATTTGAGGGGAATATGATTTCCTTTCTGCTTTGTGTGTGTGTGTGTGCCATTTCTGCCTGTGTAGAAGTGTGTGTGAGTGCGTGCGTGCGTGTGTGTGTGTGTGTGTGTGTGTGTGTGTGTGTAAAAGTGTAAATTTCTATGCTTTCATCTCTTATCTAACAACGAAATGTGTAATGTCCTCTCTCTCTCTCTCTCTCTCTCTCTCTCTCTCTCTCTCTCTCTCTCTCAGTAACAAAGAAAAAGCTTTCTTTCGAGGAGCAATGAAATATACCTCATCTCTCTCTCTCTGCTTTTTCTCATCCATCCCGTCCTCTCTCTCTCTCTCTCTCTCTCTCTCTCTCTCTCTCTCTCTCTCTCACACACACACACACACACACAGTAACAAAGAAAAAACTTCCTTTTGAGGAACGATGAAATATAAAATACCCCAATCTCTCTCTCTCTCTCTCTCAGCCCCGCCGTAATGAACAAAAGGAGAAGGATGAAAAACTCTCATCACACACACACACACACGGGGCAAAGTGCTGCTTCTCACCAATCCTTTACAGAAGTGCTCCTATCGAGAACCAATACCTACAATTTCAGACTATGTGTATCGCCGCGTTCAAACGCCCTATTTCCCCAGCCCGTTATAGCTGTACATCCCGAGCCTACCTGAACGCAACCAGCTAACGAAATGGATTTTTCCTTTATCTATCGGCGTTTACTTCTTTTTTTATATATATAGTTCTCGGTTTTTATTTTCTTATATGCTCCATTTCTTGCGGGATTGTTCTAAAAGATATTCTATTAGGAATTAAATTGGTTCTCATTAGGGATGTAATTTCTTAAATAGCGTTCATTGTTTTTCTTACTGGTAATTTGGACATTTATAATGGCAAGGTTTGGTATAACAAGCTGAAAGACTTAGTACCTTAACGATGCCTATCTAGTCCTCTTAACAATAGACCAGAGAGAGAGAGAGAGAGAGAGAGAGAGAGAGAGAGAGAGAGAGAGAGAGAGAGAGAGAGAGAAAGGATTATGGTTGTTTTATGTTTCATTGTTCCTCAGAAGAAATTTTTTCCTTGTTACTTAGAGAGAGAGAGAGAGAGAGAGAGAGAGAGAGAGAGAGAGAGAGAGAGAGAGAGAGAGAGAGAGAGAGGGTAAACAGCACCACACCTTGAAATAAGCATAATATCGAAATAAAAGTAAATTACCCCTTAAGATATCAGACAAAAAAAAAAAAAAAAAAAACTCCCAAGGTTCTAGATACTGAATTTTCCGGATGAGTTTTTGAGAGTCCTGTCCCCATTAATCCACAAATCAAATAAACTTCCGACCCTTACCAAAAATACATTTATTAATTAATTAATAAATGTATAATTAAATAAACAAATGAAGAGACAAGACACTGCGACGTGGAAGATTGATCAGGTCAGTCAAATGATGTGAAATCATGTGGTTCTGGGGCAATGAATCAAAGTAAAATGAAATCACATAGTCGACTGGCTCGTAAAATTGCCTTTTCAGTCGCCACTGATAAAAAATCACTTGCCACATCGATAAACAGGTCAACAACAACAACAAAAAATAAAGAATTCCTGAGATGAATAAATGAGAGAAAATACGATTTATCATGGATTATAACGAGTCCGCAAAGTAGTCGACGAATTATCAGAGGGACTCGTGTTTTCTGCATCATAAGCCCTGTCACTCGCTTTGTTTACTATTTTTAGTTTCACATTGTGACGTCACGATCAAAGATGGCGCTGGCACACATTATTCTGTGGCAGACGGCAAACAAAGCATATCATTCAAAGGCTCTCTACTAACTATGGAACAGTAGGTTGAAATATAGCTACGCATGACTCAAAAGTGTATGATTTATAACAAAACGACTCAAATATATATGGTAAAACAAGAAAAGAAGAACTACAACCCTCTAAAAATAACACGGTCCAACTCTTGCAGCGTACCTTGTGGGTTTCAAACACACAAGGATAAAATATTCCGTCAGTTCATCTGCCCGCCGCTGGGGCGTCGCCTGGGGAATAAGAAAAAAAAAAAAAAAAAAGAGGGGACGGATAGTTCCGAGAATGGAAAAAAATGAAGGGGTGTTAAATATCGTAAAAGGGGAAGGAGAAAGAACCTGTTATATTACTATATATATATATATATATATATATATATATATATATATATATATATATATATATATATATATATATATATATAGTACTGTGTTTGTGTGTGTCTTTTGACGTGACCTACCATTCTTATGAAATTAAAAGCCCCATAAAAATTTTTGCACAAAAATTATTTATTCCGGTGATCTATGGAAAAATCCCCTGAAAAAACGTAGGTAGCACACACACATACATCCACACATATGCATATATATATATATATATATATATATATATATATATATATATATATATATATATATATATATATATAGATATAGATAGATAGATAGATAGATATATGTGTGTGTGTGTGTGTGTCAGCGAGTGTTAAGCACGCCTAACGATAATAAATAAATGACTCTACAAACTGGTCTTACCGTATCATTATTCAACATACAGCAAGTCTAAAGCCGTATCAGAAAAGACGAAAAGGCCACCACTAACATCAAACAAATAAAGTTTATCTAAGAACATCAGAAAGCGAATTCATTCGATTAATTTTTAAAAAACTAAAAAAAAAAATAAAAAGACGTACCAAAACTTGGCCGCTACAAAAGAGCGACAATCTCTCCGTATTTATTCAACCAACAGGACACTCAGGACTCTCTCTCGTAAAGGCTCGAAAATATTACGACGAAGCAGAACCGGACCAGGGAAGAAGCGTTAAGAATTTTTCGACCGAACTGAACCAATCGAACGTAAAAAAGAAAATAATGAATTTGAAAAAAAAAAAAAAATATTTTTTTTTTTTTTAGAAACAACATAACATTTTTCACGTAGCCGTGACTCATCCCTGGAATTGCTGATGAAAGCAACTTTCTCAGTAGAGTTTATGTAATAATATAGGACAAGGTGGATATGAGAGGTTACCGGACCAGGGAAGAAGTGTCAAGAATTTTCCGAACGACCTAAACCAATCGAACGCAAAAAAAAAAAAAAAAAAAAAAAAACAAACAACATGTTTCGAGGAAAAGGTCGCTTTCATGTTTTTTTTTTTTTTTGGAGAAACAACATAACATTTTTCACGTAGCCGTGACTCATCCTTGAGTTTATTATTAATAAGAGGTTACCGGACCAGGGAAGAAGCGTCAGGAATTTTTCGACCAAACTAAACCAATCGAATGCAAAAAATTATAATAATAACAACAACAACAACAACAATAATAATAATAATAATAATAATAATAATAATAATAATAATAATAATAATAACAATAATAATAATAAAATAAAAATAAAAAAAATATTCTGACACACCTGTTTCCATGAAAAGACCGCTTTCATTTTTTTTTTCTTTTTTTTTGAGAAAGAGAAATATTTTTCACACAGCCGTGGGTCATCCTTGGAATTGCTGATCAAAGCAACTTTCTCAGTAGAGTTTATTAATAATTTGGGACAAGGTGGATATAAGAGTTTACCGGACCAGGGAAGAAGCGTCAGGAATTTTTTGACAATAAAAAAAAAAAAAAAAAAAAAAAAAAAACTAACAAACAACCTGTTTCGAGGAAAAGGCCGCTTTCATGTTTTTTTTTAGAAACAACATTTTTCACATAGCCGTGACTCATCCTTGAAATTGCTGATCGAAGCAACTTTCTCAGTAGAGTTTATTTAATAATTTGGGACAAGGTGGATATAAGAGGTTACCAGAGTGGTAACAAAAAATTTAATCTCTTTCTTGCAATAAATCTTGGAACTTCGTGCAAGAGTCAAAGCCAACAATATTAATAAATAGTATTTATCATAATATTATATAGGAAGTTGCACCAGGATGTAACGAAGTATTGAATACTTACCCTTAGAACTAACAAAAGTCCCCTATCGCAGTGGAAGCTGATATCGTATAAAATACTACTGTCTCTATTTCTAAGCATCAAACAGAAATCGCCTGATAGCAGATACGATAACTATAGACAGCTTTTTGTCGCAAATGTGAAATCATTCCCAGGGACACTAAAACGCTTACGTAGATTTCAGATTTTACGTAATTCATATTCCTTCACTGTTACTTCCAGGAAAAGGAAAGAGAAAAATAAAGGCAAATTACTGTAATAACCAAAATATTAAAACGGGAA
>NC_089764.1:29551235-29596235 GCF_040412425.1 Macrobrachium rosenbergii | reverse complement strand
AATAACACACAAAGCGGTATTTATAGATAAAATATTCTGGAATATCTTGATATGTCACCATTCTCAAATAGCTCAGATGCTTCACTGGACGAAAGGTACAACAAAATATCTTGAAAGATCTTGATAAGTCAACATTCTAAATTGGTTAAAATATTTCCTCTTAGGGCAAAATAATAAAATATTTTGAAAGGTCTCGCTACAACATCATTCTAATTATTTGAAATATTTCCCTAAAGAGAACTATTATAAAATACCCAGGAACATCTCAGTACAACCAAATTCTGATATTTAATATATTTTCCCATACGGCTACTACCATAAAATATCTGGATAGATCTCGGTAAAACCACAGTCTGATTATTTAAAATATTTCCCTGAAGGATACAATAATAAAATATCTCGGGGATCTCAGGACAACACCATTCTGATTATTTCAAATATTTCCCCGTAGAGTAACATCATAAAATATCTTGAAAACATCCAGTGATTTTCAAGAGTCACAAAGACCTGAGCATTCAATCACAAGTTGCTATTCACTTCTTTAGGAGGTAAAAATACACAGGTAGTTAATAATAATGAAGATAATGATTAGTGTTATTTAAAAAACATTCCTTTACTAAAGATGAATGATGATGAAGATTGGTATCATTATTTAACAATACATTCCCTAAAACATTTTGAACTACAAGAAAAAGGAAGCCGAAAAAATTATGAAACTCAAATCCCTAAAGTACGGTACTCGCGAGGACCTTCTGAGTTCGGATCACTGACAGTTGTCAGCTGTTAATGTCGGGTTGGGATGGTTGGGGGGGGGGGGGTTACCACAGCAACGTTCCACTTGCAAACCACTACAACCAACTTATTTACAAAGCCCCATTAACAAGGAAACTTTGCATTAAGTACTTCAACTCGGAGACGACATGGAAGACACTTTAATCAAGTTGAGAGAGAGAGAGAGAGAGAGAGAGAGAGAGAGAGAGAGAGAAGGATAAGTGTATTTTATGTTTCATTGTTTCCCAAAGGAAAGTGTTGTCTTTGCCACTGTGGAGAGAGAGAGAGAGAGAGAGAGAGAGAGAGAGATTTTAGAGAGAGGAAAGCCACTGTGGAGAGAGAGAGATACACTTTATGTTTCATTGTTTCCCAAAAGAAAGTGTTGCCTTTGTCACTGAGAGAGAGAGAGAGAGAGAGAGAGAGAGAGAGAGAGAGAGAGAGAGAGAGAGGAGGTGTTTACGACAAGACCAGGGAGGCCTGTTCCAAATTGACCCGCTGTGTGATAGAGCCTCGTTATCTTCTTGCGATACGACGCTTCGTTATTTGTGAAGTCACGAGAGCAGTGGCCGGGTTTCTACGTGCAAAGACCAGATAAAGACTGTTTCGCGTCTCTTGTCATTATGAAACATCAGAGCAGTTGCGTGACGTTCATTGTTTTTGTCTTATTCACTATAATTATGACTATCACAACCTTAGTTTTTAATTTACTTTTATATGGGGTCTCCACGAAATCTTATAAGGTACACATTGGCGCTTGATTATCTGACCTTCATTATATTGAACACTGACCCACTTTCATTATGATTTTAGGTAATAAAAATACGGATATCTTCATTGTGATATTTTTAAACGAAACTGTAAAATTTTACTTGATTAATAATTCAATATCATAGTGTATCTCAAGGTCTCGTGGCATTTATCCAAAATGGACTGTTACATAAAATGTAAATCCACATTTCCAACGTTTTCAGATAAACGATAAAAGAAATCGCAAAATTGACAAGAAAGTCACTAAGTATATATAGCACTCGAGTATAATTTGAAAAATAAATTCAAAAATTATATGAAAATGGGTTACTCAAGCTTCAAGGGACTAAGTGATATTACTTATGCATGATTTAAAATGAAGGATATGAAAAGCAGTGTAGAAAATTAACAGAACCAACAGCAGTGATAGTTGAATAATCAAAGATTCTTAGCACAGCTTTATGCCAGATGCTGAGAGTCACACGGGAACAATATATAGCAATGAGTATAGTGTACGAGTACATAGTGCCGTCAGGTATAGGCTTTTACATTTCTTTCTCACAAAGCATGTGCTATATGAGTTCATGGAATAATTCATTCACGTTGGGCAATTAAAATATTAAAATAATGAATGAATATACAATATAATCAAATGGTATCTTCCATGCCCCATATATATATATATATATATATATATATATATATATATATATATATATGTGTGTGTGTGTGTGTGTGTGTGTGTGTGTGTGTGTGTGTGTGTGTGTGTGTGTGTGTGTGTGTGAGCGCGCGCGTGCATTCTTTTATTTCAACAACACCACCGCAAAGACGGAACAAAAAAAAAAAAAAAAACTCAGCACGAACAAAAAGCTAAAGAGATTTAGCAATACGCATACCCCATCAACAACAACAGCGAGTGGTAAAAAAAAAAAAAAAAAGAAACAAACACACAAACAGTTCAAAGGAGGAGGAGCAGGAGGAGGAGGAGCAGGAGGAGGAGGAAGAGCGATCCTGTGATATAATATGCCAACATCGCCAACCCATTGAAAGCTCTCAGCCTCGGGGTCTATTTACATATCGTTATCATCTATTTACACACCTGTGTTTACGCACCTGTTGGAGGACGAATGTATTACTTGTGATATTTGAATCTGCTGGGCGAATCGTTTGCGAGGGGACGAGCTTTATTGGAAAGCTCCGGCGCGAGTTTGTGGCAGGATTTCGAACCAATGATCCGGCGTTGGGAAAATGAGAACGGAAAAACAGAAATCTCGTACGACTTGCGTGTCCTGTTTATGTGCTGGAAGTATTGGATGCCTTTGTCATTAAATTTCATACGACATGCGCGTCCTATTTATATGCTGGAAGTACTGGAAAACTTTGTCATTCAATTTCATACGACATGCATGTCATGTTATGCTAAGAGTATTGGATTCCTTTGTCAGTAAACTTCATATGACATGCATGTCCTCTTTATGTGATAGGAGTATTGGATTCCTTTGTCTTTGAATCCGATACGACATGCAAGTCCTGTTTATATGCAAGGAGTATTGGATTCCTTTTCCGTCAGATCTGATACGACATGCATGTCCAATGAAATATTGTAAACAACTCTGAATACTTCATTTGACATTTCCAATTTTGTCAAACAGTGTCAACTCTTCAATCTTCTTATTTTAGCATAAAACATATTCAGCGTTTATAAATAAAACTCCCATTAGTTTTTTTCTCTAATAATCACAGACATTGTGAAAATAAATGAGTCTTTGACGTAAGGCTAAAGAAAAGATCAACATCAACCCTGAAACGGGAACAGTCACCACTGGAGGCTTCTATGACGCAATGACTGCCACAGGAAAAAGATTATTATGTACTTGATGTCATATGGCATACGCAAATGCTATAACGTATCTTATACGTAAATCATTTTTCTGGAGAACAATAACAAGTTGTTTTTCAGTATATATACATACATACTAATACACATCTATATATACATAAATACACAAACACACACACACACACACACACACACACACACACATATATATACACACACACACACACATATATACATATATATATATATATATATATATATATATATATATATATATATATATATATATATATATATATATATATATATATATATATAACAAAGTTACAGCCACGTGGCTGTAACTTTGTTCGCATAATCATCACGTTTTGCCTTTTCGTGATTTAAAATCAAACATATATATATATATATATATATATATATATATATATATATATATATATATATATATATATATATATATATATATATATATATATATATGTATATGTATAAGCATTACAATTTAAATGTATAAGCATTACAATTTAAAGGTAAACCTTACAACTCATTTGTAAGACATCTCGTTGCTTTTAAACAATACTCCTTTCAAATGTTTTCATCTCCTTCAAAATACTCCACTTCCAGGAAAAAAAATCATTATTATATTTTTGCCAATAATAAAATCAAACAGGGACAATACCAAGAAAAAAAATGTTTAAAAATGACTGTTTAGGAGAGAGAGAGAGAGAGAGAGAGAGAGAGAGAGAGAGAGAGAGAGAATCGTTTCTCACAAAGGAAACCGAATCACAAAAAGAGTCTTCGGAAAAAAGGCAAAATATCTCCCTATCTATCCGGAGCGAATCGAGATCCTCTTTCTCCCTCTTCTCCCTCCGCCATTCCCCCTCCCCACACATTCCCCCTTTCCCTTATTTCCCTCCCTTCTAACCCGACAACAGAAGCAGTAGAAGTAGTATTGGTATTAGTAGTAGCAGTAGTAGTGAATAGACCATTGGCGATAGTCAAGAGTAAGCTGAGCCTCTATATTCCTTCGGTTTGATCCGATTTGGTCGCCCCCGAAATACGTGTCTCCCGGACCACCCTCCCAACACCCCCACCCCAACCCCCTATGCTATCAACCCCCTCCCCAAAATATCTCCTTTCCCCTGCCTAAGTTATTAGGATAATAACTCGCTGGCCAGCCAACCTACCCCTTATCTGTAGTTATTCCCGAGCGCTTTATCTCCGTTCCTTTGAAATAAACAAACGGGGGGGAAAATTTCCCTTCTTCCTCTCGCTGAAAATACGGATTCTGGATATGAGATTATAACTCGAAGGCAGCTTTTTTTTTTTTAGGTTTTTTGTTGATTTTTAAACATTTTTTTTGTTAATTTTTTTAAATTTTTGTCTGCTAATTCGTCTGGGCTTTCGTGTGTCTTACCTGATAAAACCATAGCACATTTGCTGAGTTATTATTATTATTATTATTATTATTATTATTATTATTATTATTATTATTATTATTAATGTACACACAGATAAATAAAATTGCCAGAGCATTTTTCTTGTACAAAAATATGAAAATTATTCAGGTTCCGGGAGCCTTCTCGGCGATCAAGCGTAAATCTTGTAATATATTGGGATAATTGAAACCGCTTAATAAAAAGATCCCAGGATAATAATAATAATAATAATAATAAATAATAATAATAATAATAATAATAATAATAATAATAATAATAATAATAATAATAATAAATATAGGCTGCATGTTGAAATGACTACAATTAACCAGCAGATAAAGGTTTAGCCAAAACATAAATTCAATTGCGTTTTCATTTCTTGCATCCTATCATCAACCGTTGTCAAATGACTTTGAACATATCATAATCAACAGAAATCTTTTGGCTCTTGAGAAGCTTAAACACATGGAAAGGAACTCCTAAAGGAAAAATAATTTTTTTTCAAAAAACCATTATTATTATTATTATTATTATTATTATTATTATTATTATTATTATTATATAAACTTGCACACAAGGCTCACCATCAGTTAAATAATAATTTTAAATTAAAATAATATCCCCTACGAGTGTTACTATTCACTAGCAAAAAAATAAACACAGAAAAGAACACACGTCATAACAAAATTGAAGAACAGAGTCGTCGGCCTCTAGAGCCTACACAGAGGGTCTGTTCTTAGCCTTGAAACCCCTCTAGTTCAAACAAGGAACCCGAACCCAATCTATGCCATCAAACCCTACGAGACTTCGCAGAGATCTCATAAGAATCTGACCATCTCCCTACACCCATAAAATTTCCTAAGGCACTCGCGTAAGAGGATTGTCTTCTTCACCTGGTTATCCGTGTGTCAACTCCTCGTTCTCCGGCGTCTTCCCCCGTGTTCCCTTCCCCCCCTTTCCCTTTGCAATTCCCCCTGGGTGCTCTTCACTTCCCTCTATCTAATTCCACCTTCTTCAATATTCAGGGCTATGAATATTACCAGCCTGGGTCTTCGTCTACCGCGGGCGCCTAGGCTGCTAGAAGCGCTTCCCTTACGTTGGCTAACAGTCTCTCTCTCTCTCTCTCTCTCTCTCTCTCTCTCTCTCTCTCTCTCTCTCACACACACACACACATAAACGCAAGTACTACATTACTACAATACTCTATTTTAGAAAACGTACGTCCTCCTATTACAAAACTCCCTGGTACTATTTAATCTATTTTGATGCAATACTGACCAAGCTTAACCATTTTTATGAGAATACCACACACTACCACAAAATCCGCTGATTTATGAAAGCAACGTTTAGCATTTGCGCGGGTATTTTAATAATTAATATGCGTTAAATAATGTAATACATTCATTACTCGAGTTCTCGTTAAATGCAATGCTGCCGTTCATTGAATAAACCGTTTATGTAATCTTGCAGAGTTTGAAATTAATAATATTCTGGTAATGAAGAAATTATATAATTCGAAGGATTACAATTGTCGATATATTTCTACTTTATAATGTATTTTAAACTTCTAACCATATACAACTTATGATGCAAGCTTATACAAATCTAACACTATTAAATTTTCATCGACTGGAATGCAATCGGAAGTAAAGTTATTTTATACAAAGTTTTTCAAAAGCCTGAATCAATATCATCAGGATATTAATAAGACAAGATACATTTTTAGTTTTCTGTAAAAGAAAACTATTGTGACGGCTTTGTCCGTCCGCACTCTTTCTGTCCGCCCTCAGATCTTAAAATCTACGGAGGCTAGAGGGCTTCAAATTGATATGCTGATCATTCATCCTCCAATCGTAAAACACACCAAAGGGCAGCCCTCTACCTTCAGTCAATTTTATTTTATTTAAGGTTAACGTTAGCCATAATCGTACTTCTGGCACCGCTATAGGTACCACAAACACAGGCCACCACCGGACCGCGGCTGGGTTTTGGGGCGCGGCTGAAAGTTTCACACAGCATTATACGCTATCCAGGCTGATTAAAGAAACTTCGGCGCATTTTTTACTTGTTTTATTTTTATATTAATTTTCAATACATTACTTTATATTCTAAAATAAATTCAAACAAGACAGCTATGAAAGGAGTTATTTCTCAAGGTTCATTCACCATATTTTTCATTTGTTTTTCATATTGAAAATAAATTATAAATGAACAATTAGGCAAGGTGTTATCTTTCAAAACTTTTCCACCTTACTTTATAAATATTATTTCGCAGCTTTAGAATAAATTCAGTAAATTCAGTAAATTCAATAAAGAAATGAGACCAGAAGACCTACCCATCACAAACTCTACCGGCCACTTAAGAAAAAACGCTGAAAAAATAAATCCAATGAAATGTTTTATCTTCCAAATGCTCTCCATCATTTAGAACAAACTGCATCAACATGCGCAATAAAGGAGACCTCTAACAAGACAGCTCATTTATCTAAATGTTTTGCATCCTTTCTACTCCAAACGGTCCCATTACAGCGAAATGACGAATTTGGCAACCCAAGCAAGACGCAGTTTCACTTAGCGAAGAGAACAATTTGTCTGCGTTACTTCTTCAATGCCCTAACGTAGTTGCTCGGGAGAAAATTGCCCCATGGCGACTGTAATACCATTTTAAAAGGCGTCGACCCTGCGGCATAGTTTTTCTAATTGGTGTCGGTAATTACTGATGCGTTTGTTCACGTTTGTTAATTTCAGGTTGATTATTTTTCATTTATTTACTTTTTACTTTTCTAGAGTTTTTGTTTTGCATTTTCTAGGCGTTTTCTGGAAGCCTGCAAAAGACGGTAGTTACGCCCTTCATTCTTGGGACTGTTTGAGAATTTTGAATAATAATAATAATAATAATAATAATAATAATAATAATAATAATAATAATAATAATGTTAAAGAGGAAAATAATAGTTTTAACATTTTCTAGTAATAATAATAATAATAATAATAATAATAATAATAATAATAATAATAATAATAATAATAATAATAATGTGAAAGAGGAAAAGAAAAGTTTTAACATTACATAATAATAATAATAATAATAATAATAATAATAATAATAATAATAATAATAATAATAATAATAATAATAACAATAACGTGAAAGAGGAAAAGAGCAGTTTTAACATTACCTGATTAAATCACTTAAGTAATGAGTCATATGAATGATCTTCTCTGCATTATTGACAAAGTTGTGGCAATGTCATTCATAAGTAGAGTGAGTTGAATACTTTGACTAACGAAGTGGATGAGGTCTATGTAATGCCGTTACAACTACTGGCTAATGATAACCTATCAATAATCAGAATACATACACAGTTTTATTCTTAAATACAAACGTCATTTGCAAGCAGCCATGTTGGATTCAATTCATAGTGAGCAAAAATTTCTCGTACATATCTTTTTATGTCTGTTTTATTATTATTATTATTATTATTATTATTATTATTATTATTATTATTATTATTATTATTATTATTATTACTGAAACAAGGCGACCCTGTAATTATTATAATATCGAGAATTAAAAGCCACAGTAGTGTTAAAAATATTCATGTACAGAGTTAAAAACTCTGTACATAAATATTTTTAACACTGCTGTGGCTTTTAATTCTCATTATTATTATTATTATTATTATTATTATTATTATTATTATTATTATTATTATCCCGAATTTCCAAACAGTCGGAAAAAAACAAGCCCGGACGTATCGAGGGAATGCTTAAAAAAGAAAAAAAAAAGAAAAAGGAAAAGTGAAAAAAATAATTAATATAAAAAAGAGATAAATAAAAAAAATATGTAACAGTAACTTTGCACACTGTATGAATTGAATGCAACAAGGCTATTTGCAAATGCAAAGTGTTCAGGCAATTTCTGCGCGCAGTAAAACACCGGCCAATTTAAAAGCGAGCCTCGCGAAGAGATACAATTTCTCTTAATAGTATAATCTATTGGGAATTGCGAGAAATTCCTGAACTAATGACCGGGAACTATAAGCGATTTGAGGGATTACAGCGCAGGTGGGGAACTCACCATCCACAATTCCTGCCAATTCCGTTTTTGTTTAATTGAATATATTACCTGAGCGCTTATCTGTGAATGACCCGTGTAAGCTCAGGTAGTACGTTTTGTAATTTTTTTTTTTATTGTTTTTAAAAACATAAATCCTTTAAATCTTTAAGTTTGAGTTCATATTCTTGTGAGAAAGCTGAAGAACATGTTCGAGTCTGAAATTACTTTATAATTTTAATTATTTATCCATTCATTCAATGGTTTCTTAACTTTTTATATATTTCATAAAGGGTCCTTTCTAGGTAATGTGGCATTTGAATTTTGACGCTAAAAATCAGTTCCTTCCATAAACCATCTTTAAATTCCGCGACAAATGCTAAAAGTATGGTCCCACAGTAACAAAGAAGAAATACCTTCTCTTTCTGTATTTCTAAAATTTAATAATACTCAATACGACTTTAAAAACTTTCAGTTTATAATATTTACAAAAAAAAAAAAAAATTATGGGAAGCTATTTAAAAGCTAATTTCCTTAATATGACTGTTGTTTTAATCAGCATGGGTACCAATACTCTTTGCAGCCTAGTAACAATCCAAAAGTGGAGTTTGAAAACAAAGTTCTCTTTCATCCACTGTCCTTAGAAGATGGTCCGCGCTCTCTCTCTCTCTCTCTCTCTCTCTCTCTCTCTCTCTCTCTCTCTCTCTCTCTCTCTCTCTCTCTCACGCTCTCTCTCTCTCATAGCTTGGTAGGCGAGATTGCTGCCATCTATACGAACTTCTACTCCATTATTCTGAGGGCATTCATTTTTCATTGTAAACTGACACGTTCGTGACGCCAGATAATTTCCAATCAACCAATCGTAAGCAAATGCATAGCTTTATGGCTTCCAATTTTATAACTGTCACATATTTACTAAGTTTCATAAAATACACCACACATTCTCTCTCTCTCTCTCTCTCTCTCTCTCTCTCTCTCTCTCTCTCTCTCATTCTATGTTCTCCCAAAAATAAATGAATAAATAAAAGATGGAGTCAATCTGAATGTTGCTTTTAAATCAGTAATTCAGTCTCTCTCTCTCTCTCTCTCTCTCTCTCTCTCTCTCTCTCTCTCTCTCGCCCAAAAATAAATGAATAAATAAAAGATGGAGTCAATCTATGTTGCTTTTAAATCAGTAATTCAGTCTTCTCTCTCTCTCTCTCTCTCTCCCCTAATGAACATCATACGCAATTATTCAATTCTCATCAATTTTCCCGTCTCGAAAAATGGCCAGCTATTTTTTTCCCCCAAGGAACAAAGAAAACGTACCCTTATTAGACATGACAACGGGGACTGAGAAAAATTCTGGGTTCGGTCTTCAAAGGTCCGTTCCGGGAAAAAGCGCGCCTTCTTAGTTTCGTATCTTCCACTGTGAAACATTATTTTGCGGAAACTAATTGTGATAAATGAGGGTTTCCTAATTTCGCAGAAACTAACAATGATGAATGAGATTTTCCTAATTTCGCAGACTAATTATATATGTTAAATGCTTCGCAGAAACTATGATAAATGAGATTTTCCTAATTTCGCAGAAACAAATTATAAATGAGATTTTCCCAATTTCGCAGAAACTAATTATGATAAATGAGATTTTACTAAATCCACGGAACCTAATTATGATACATGAGATGTTCCTAATTTCGCAGAAACTGTGATATATGATCAATTCCTAATTTCGCAGCAACTACGATAAATTAAATTTTCCTAATTTCGCAGAAACTATGATAAATGAAATTTTTCTATTTTTGCAAACACTATTAATGGAAATGAGACTTTCATAATTTTGCAGAAACTAATAGGCTTTATAAAAACACAAACCTTTTTCAAGAATAAGTCATGAACGTAGCTTATAGTTTAAATGCAGGTAAAATGTATATCATTTAAATTTTTATTTTTATTTTATTATTTTTTTTTTTCAAATCACTAGCCATGAAGATAAAAATGCGAAGTAACTAACGGTAGGTTTTGCTCAGTGAGATTATCGCTCAACGATGATCGTTCACGGATTAACGATTATCGTCAAACGATTTTTAGAGCACTAATCCATCCTTAATCCATGAACGCGATAATCGCACCGAGCAAAACCTACCTTAAGTAGGCAATGCTTTCCATGACTGACTTCCCGATTTTATTTCAGATCAATCAATATAACAGCAATACTATACATCGTAAGGAAAAGCTGCCCACAAACGAGTTTATAATATTCTAAAGTTCTTTTTCTAAAGTTCATTTTTAAACATTCATCATCATCATTACTCGACAAGCAGACAAGAATTTCTCATACCATTCTCTCTGAATATTCTTGTACTACATGAAGAAACTGGGAAACGAATGTTCAGCCTTCTTACTGAATTGGAATTGTAACTTGAATACTAAATTTAGGCTAAAGGCCAAGCACTGGGAATTACAAGGTTATTCAGCCTGAAAAAGAAGTTGAGAGTAAAGAATTCTGAAAGGTGTAACAGGAGGAAAACACCTCGGTTGCAAACTTCATTTAAAAAGCAATGTATTCTGAAGATATCCTTTCAAAATCATGGGAATATGGATAGATACTGACTATATTTTGTCTTCAAAATACAAAAGGCTTTTCGCTTTTTAGAGACTCTTATTTCCCAGTACACCAAACGCGTATTCCAAGCTGACCATATTCTAAATATACATTTCAGTGAGGGATCATCTGATAGAACTCTGACATAAAAGTTAATAAAAATATGAAAGATATGTTTAATGATACGTTGTATCACAACTTTTCACTGCTGGATCAAGGGAGAACTCCCAGGGACGGGCGGAAGTTCACACACATATACATATGTATGAATGTATATATACACAATATATATATATATATATATATATATATATATATATATATATACATACATATATACATATATATATATATATGTGTATATATATATATATATATATATATAGGAACTATATAAACGACCATAAAGCATACATATGAGTAAAGGAGAGAGAGAGAGAGAAGAGAGAGACCAAAAGAGAGAGAGAGAGAGAGAGAGAGAGAGAGAGAGAGAGAGATTACGAAAGGATTATTCAATTAGCTCATTCAACTTCAGTCATCTCCGCCACTTCTGGGGCCCAGCCTATATTCATGAACTTGGCTAACGGTTCGGACTGCTGAGCGCCCCTGGGGGAGGGAGTGAGGGAGGAAGGACGGAAGGACTGACTGCCTCAGGATATCTATGAAATGGCCCGTGTGAAGGACTGGAGATATAATCCAATTAAATCCTACACAGTGGGAGTTTCCTCACTCACATGAATTCAATGGTTTCTGAAGTCTCTTTATTTTTGACGCTTTTTTTTTTTTGAGCTTCAGTGGAAATTCTCGCTGGTTACAGATGCACCACATATCTGAGGGAACAATTGCATACTGTCTTCTAATTATGATTGCAATATCTAACTCTCTTCAGAGGAGTTGAACATACATATATGCAGACACACATGCACACATTACATATTACATATATATATATATATATATATATATATATATATATATATATATATATATATATATATATATATATATATATATATATATATATATATATGTATATATGCATTAAGCTACAAACGTCCTTTAATATCCAATTCGTCCTGCCTCGGAAATTATATATTTTCATATACGTTACCCGAAGGGAAATTTTTTTAGTCGATAATAAGTTCGTTGTCTTGTGGGCTCGAACCACGGAAGGCCAGAACTCAGGACTACAGTGACGCGTATTAAACCACACAGTGATGTGATAAAAATTAATTAATTATATATATATATATATATATATATATATATATATATATATATATATATATATATATATATATATATATAAGGATTAAAATCAGTACTTGTACATAAAACAGCCTTTACTCAGGAATGACTAACCGGTTTCGGAGTAACCTATCTCCATCATCCGGTCTGATAACAACAACAACAAAAAAATCACTAAAAACATATACGAACACTGGAAAAAAAAGTAATGTAAAAACTAATGCTATATAACAATTGCTACTATATACGATCATAAAACAATAAAAGAAATCAACACTAAAATAAGTAAATACCTGCAAAATAAAAGCGAGCGCACACACACACACTAATAGTGAAAAACACAGCATCTCCTTGGACCTCTATTTGTTCCTGAGGAAGGTTTCAATTTAAAAGTGTAATGGCTTTCCACCATACACAGCTGAATAGGAACCGCTAGATTGGAGAGAACGGAAAACCAAGTAAAAAATGCGCAATCGAGTTTTCTGTACACGTGTAATCAAGGCCGTCGAAAATAGATCTCTCTTTCGGTGATCTTGGTATAATGCTGTATGAGCCGCGGTCCATGAAACTTTAACTACGGCCCGGTGGTGGCCTATCCTATATCGTTGCCAGAAGCACGATTATGGCTAACTTTAACCTTAAATCAAATAAAAACTAATGAGGCTAGAGGGCTGCAATTTGTTTGTTTGATGATTAGAGGGTGGAAGATCAACACACCAATTTGCAGCCCTCTAGCCTCAGTAGTTTTTAAGATCTGAGGGCGGACAGCAAAAGTGCGGACAGAATAAAGTGCGGACGGACAGACAAACCCGACACAATAGTTTTCCTTTACAGCAAACTAAAACAATTCCTGCATGATCACGAATTACACTGTAGAGCGGATTTGCTTAAAGCCTGTATGTTTCCAAACCAACGTCCATCATAAATATTTTGGAGAAAGTTGAACATAAAACGTCTTCTTTTGGGTATAAAAATACCTTTAAACATCTGCGAGAAGTAACGAACCTACCCAGCGCTTGAGGAAAGTATTTCAAGAGTAACCGAGAAGAACGCCGCCATATTTCAAGAATGAAGAAGATAAGAAAGCTTAACATAACTTTCACACTCATTCTTCTTCTTCGTCTTAAAATCTTCCCCCGAAGGTAACCAAGCAACTCTTCCCCCTCATCCTTCTCCCTTAACGTAATCCTCTCCCCCGCCCCTCCCCCCACCACCTACCATCTCCCCGGGCGAGTCAGGAGACGTCAGAGGCTCGTAGGATCTCGCAAGGACTTCCTAATATCACTAATGGCTCAGACAACACAAAAAAGTTACCCGTCTTAAATTCCAGATTGAGATGAGCTTCGCCCCAGACGTCGCTCTCCAACTCGCTGGCAAAAGTTGGGACGCATCAAACAGGATGAATCATAAATTATGGTCTCTCTCTCTCCCTCTCTCTCTTGTAAGGAACAGATTTAAGAGAGCTATCTCTCTCTCTCTCTCTCTCTCTCTTGTAAGGAACAGATTTAAGAGAGCTATCTCTCTCTCTCTCTTGTAAGGAACAGATTTAAGAGAGCTATCTCTCTCTCTCTCTCTCTCTCTCTCCACTTTAAGGAACAAATTCAAGTTCTCTCTCTCTCTCTCTCTCTCTCTCTCTCTCTCTCTCTCTTGTAAGGAACAGATTTAAGTTAAGAGCTCTCTCTCTCTCTCTTTCTCTCTCTCTCTCTCTCCACTTTAAGGAACAGATTCAAGTTAAGAGAACTCTCTCACTCTCTCTCTCTCCCACTGTAAGGAACAGATTCTGGTTAAGAGCACTGTCAATATATATTTTTTTCATTAGGGATGTTACAGAATTATTTTTATTACCAAAACATTTACTCAAAACAATGGAAAATAAATCATCAATATACCATATTGTCAGATTCCTTCCGATCTTTATCTTCAAAAAATTCTTTAGCTAGAATAAAATATCCCACAGGGAAGAGATCAAACATTTCTATAAAGGTTACTGCATTTTTAAAATATAAAAATGCATTTTTTTATTCCGTTGATAAGATATTAATAAGTCCTTAGATTGTTTGCAATTTATATTTATACAATATATGTATATATACATATATATATATATATATATATATATATATATATATATATATATATATATATATATATATATATATATGAAGAATTTTATACTGTCGTTGCCACTTACAACAGAACTCTAAAGTACGCTGTTAATATAAACATGCACGCGGCGAACATTAATAAAAAATCAGAAAATTTCACGAATTTACGCCAACATTAACTTCATTTTGTCAGCTATCTGAAATGAGGATAAAAAAAAAAAAAAAAACACCACAGGCAGCTGGAATGCTCAAACTGTGCTGAAAGTAACTGTATATGAAACAGTTTCCCTGAGGACGTTTTACAACTGGAACTTCCAAACTTAAGGGGAGATACAAAGCATTGGTACCCTAAAGCAATTCTTGTATTTTATAATTTACTAACATTTTTATCTAATTAATTATTAATCTGGTGACTTATTTTTGTTTTTAATAACTGATTTTTCTTTCTGCATTTCCTGTTATCAACTGTTACTTCTTTCAAAGGAACGCCATATTCTTTGGAAGCTTGAATTTCAAATCAATGGCCCCTGTGGGATTGTTCCATATTAATAGGTCTCAATTTTTGAATAATAATAATAATAATAATAATAATAATAATAATAATAATAATAATAATAATAATGGGCTTACGGTTAAACCCAAATTGATAATGAACATGAGTCATGTTACTGTTTGCAGTTCAAACGTGAGGGACAATAACTTCACGACATTTGAAAATAAAAGCATTGAGAAGTCTACCAGGAAAGAAGCAACTGATCAGTAGGTGAGTGGGAGAGAAGTAAAACTTGACTATGAAGTACCAGGTTGGACTGTTGAGAGAGGGGGTAGAGGGGATGGGGGTGGAGGGGAAGAAGGGAGGGGCGAACTCGAAACAGTGGCGAGAACAATGAAGAGGGAAGAAGGGGAATGGATGACCTGAGAGAAGGAGCATTTCCTGGAATGTCGAAGGGGAATATATATATATATATATATATATATATATATATATATATATATATATATATATATATATATATATATATATATATAATATATATATATATACATATATATATATATATATATATATTGAGAGAGAGAGAGAGAGAGAGAGAGAGAGAGAGAGAGAGAGAGAGAGAGAGAGAGAGAGAGAGAGAGAGAGACGATCAGTTACAAGTCTTCACGAGCAATCATTTTCAAACCTGCAAGGGGAGGAAGTACAGCAGAGGAATGCAAAGACTATACTGATTTATTCCTCAATTTTAAAAGAAATTGCACATGGAGTATATACTCTATTAAAAGAAATTGCGATAATTACGATCGTAATATACGAGAACGATATCTTTCGTCTTCGTAACGGTCACTGGCATTTCCTGAATTGACTTAATAACTGAATGGATAAACTCCAAGCTCTGTTCAACATACATAATTTCCAATGAAACGAAGTGATGCAGGAAAAATTATTACAAATAACCCTTAATCATTGGAGAACCGTATAGAATACCGTAATGCAATTGAGAATCAAATATAGAACATTAAAAACGCAATATATATTTACATATATATATATTATATGTGTTTATATATATATACATATATCTTCAATAAAAACAATTAAGAAAGAAAGCAAGATCAACAAAAATTCAAGAGAAGAAAAACTAAATTTACTTAGCTCAGCCAAGCTAATACACAGTAGCCTACTCTCTTGCCCTTTCCTGTACTAAAGCCTTTTTTTTTTTTTTTGTCTTTTTGAGGGGGAATGGGCGTTACCATGCAGCAGACAAATAGTCGCCGTAAATAAAAACTAGCAACAGACCCAATTCCCCCTAACAGATATTAATAACGAGGACGGGGAGGAAGGAGAGCCTTCAGAGAAGGGCGTATGAGGAGGGATGGAAAGGAAAGTATGTGGAAAGGCGGAAGTGGGATGGGAGAAAGAGGGATTAAAGAATGTGTGAGCTAGAATAACGAGAATAGATAGGCATCAAATGAAGAGAAAATTACGGTATAAATGAACAACGTAGGAATGAAATTGGAGGAAATGGAATTGAACTGAAAACTTAAGTGTATTAACCTAGTCTCTTTCAATTTAGACCTGAGTAACTAGAGAGACTATGGACACACACACACACACACACATATATACATACATACATAAAATATATATATATATATATATATATATATATATATATATATATATATATACTTATATAATATTCTAAAGGTGACACGAAAAAGGAATGTAAATGAAGAAGAAAGCCATTCGAAAAAATATGGAGTACCACTCTCACACGACATCTTCAATTTTTTTCTTCTTAGAAGCTGATGGGAAGATGGCCACTGTGAGGAGAAAAATAATACAACAGGAATCCTTTCCGCTCCTCCCACCCCCACCCCCCCACCCCAAAAAAAAAAAAAACAAAAGAGAAGCGACCCCATAAAAAGGTGGGCCTGCCATACTTTCCCGGCGTCTCCTACCAACTCAATTTAAACTTTCTCCCTCCCTGGGAACATTCACAAATTCGAAATAGATTTGATGCGAAACGATGGGCAGAGGTTTTCATTGCTTGTCCGACCTCGCCCGCATGAAAGCTTCGTGGTATGGTAAACGTTTTCTTAAACGTTTATAAGTTTTTTTTTTAAAGAGAGCTCCTGTTCATTGCGAGAAACGTTTTCTTAAAAAGTTTATAAAGGTTTTCTTAAAGAGATTTTCTGTTCATTACGATAAGCTTTATAAACTTTTCTTAAGGAGGTTTTCTGGTCATTACGATAAACGTTTTCTTAAACGTTTATAAACGTTTTCCTAAAGAGATTTTCTATTCATTGCGATAAACGTTTTCTTAAAGAGATTTCCTGTTCATTACGATACACATTTTTTAAAGAGATCTATTCATTACGATAAATATTTTCTTAAGGAGTATTACGATAAACGTTTTCTTAAGAGATCTATTCATTACGATAAACGTTTTCTTAAAGAGACAATAAACGTATTCTTAAGCATATCTGATATTCATTACGATCAACGTTTTCTTAAAAAGACCTCCCATTAATTACGGTAAACGTTTTCTTAAAAGAGATCTACCATTCGATACAATAAACGTATTCTTAAGAGATCTCTTGTTCATTATGACAAACGTATTCTTGAGATTTATTCATTACAATAGACATTTTCTTAAAGAAATCCCCTATTCATTACGACAACGTTTTCTTGAAGAGATCTCCTCTTCACTGTGGTACTGGGTCCTATGGAGAAGGCAGGAAGTAGGTTAAATAATATCTGGAGTTTTCCCACTACGATGGGATTCGGCAACATTTTGGATGTTTTTCTTATCATCGTAAGCTTCCACTGTTCATTTTTCTTATGTTTCTTTTTTCGGTTACACACACATATATATATATATATATATATATATATATATATATATATATATATATATATATATATATATATATATATATATATATATTATTGCTTTACAATACTGCTCATCGCAGTTTAATTTTCACTTTGTAATCACGATGGATAAATCAGTAAAATCAAATATAAAATAAAAATGACAAAAGGTAATCATCAGACCCCACATCGCCTCGACGAGCCTAAGAAATGAAAGACGAAAAAGTTATCAATTTACTAACCCAGACACTCAAGTTTCTGCGTCATTCTTTGCGACAAACATTACCTCCACGTGGATACCTTCAACAGAACTCTGCGTGGGATACCTTACACAGAAATATATATATGTATACATTTCCTTTGATGATATATCGAATCCGATTCTCAATCCAATTTGAGATACCAGCACTGGCACTCCAATATATATTTCAGCATGTACAAAATACCGTTGCTGGGGATATATATCAAGGGACGTTCTTGCGTGCCAACGCAAGGTGTCACAACACCCACACGGGAGGATTTGGAAAATACTTTTGGGTCCGAGTGTTGGGAATCTCGGGGGGAAACATATTGAAAGTTTCGCGTCACATTTTTTGGCTATAAGATTTTAAAATCTGGTGAAATTAGTTGTTACTTCTCAAACTTTGACTGAGTGGTAAATATTTGCGCAATTGCATAGGATATGTGGCGTGTGAAGGATCGGAATGACGTGGAAATGTGGAAATGCACAGAAGTGGTAAAAAACAGAATAACTTGTTGGGCATGTTTGCCTGCTGAGTCATTTGTAAAATACGAATGTGCTTATCCTAAGGCACTGTTCTCCAATAAGTAGTGAAAATAGGAACAAGATATGTTAAAGAAATTGGACGTTTAGTTACTAAGAGATCAAAGATTCCTTTTTTTATCGAAGCGACTTCCCTTTAAGGGAGAAAAGCTTTTACGAAAATAAAAATACTATTATTTCTTAGATACATAACTAACCATTAGACTGGTTGTTTCTTTACTAAACATTCGACGATGAAAATAAATTAAAAAAATTTCTCATCAAATAATGATTAGCTTTCTACATAAAAAAATGGAATTGGCTACTTGTACTAAATTGCTAACAACCAAGCCAAGGTATTTTTTCAATCAGGCATTTACGGCAAAAAAAGTATCAATGTTTCCCCTCACAACAGAAATGTTGACGTCAACAAATATTACCATTAAACCGTCATCTGCATTATTATTATTATTATTATTATTATTATTATTATTATTATTATTATTATTATTATTATCCAGACATTAACCCTATTCATATGGAACAAGCCCACCAAAGTGGCTATTGCCTTGAAATTCAAACTTCCAAAGAATGTGGTGTCGATTTGAAAGAAGTAACAGAAGCTAATGGGAAATAAATAAAAAAGAGGTCACTTATTTGAAATGGAAAAATAAATTAATAAATAAACTGATAAAAAATATGAGTAAAACGACAACCAATGACAATACAGAAACAAAACTGGAAAATAAATTTTAAAAATAAGCTAAAATGCGCCATTCCATGAAACGAACTGGAAATCTGGAAACCACATCTTTCCATAAACCCTTTCAGAAGACAACGTTCTTCAACCTGAACTTTCAAAACCATTTCCTGAATTTCCTCCTAACGTCTTCGAGGCTCGCGACAAAGCGAGACGTTCCACGCAGAGAAAGACATGCGAGCGCACACGCGCGCGCACATTACCTCCAACAAGGAGATCAGGGGAATAAAGCAACGCTCTCGACTGGACTAGAGAGAGAGAGAGAGAGAGAGAGAGAGAGAGAGAGAGAGAGAGAGAGAGAAGCCAAAGGCAATATGAACGCACGCAAAGAACCAGTGAAGGCAAAATCGAAAAAGTCGAAAGCGATGAGAATAAAGAGACTTCGGAAGCGATGAGAATAAAGAGAGGGGAATAAATGGACGGCAGGGAGGTTGGGGGGAGGGGGAGAAAGGGGAGGGAGAAGAGGGGGGGAGAGGAGGGGAGAGGGGGGAGCATAACGCACTATAAAAGGCGGAGCGGCCAGGAATATATACGTCCGTATTCGCGAAACCTTCCCATTGCATGTCGTTTTTATCCCACCACCAGAGAGAGAGCAACTACACACAAGAGACGCCCTGCAATCTGCCTAATGATCTCTCCTTTTGTGCAAACCTTTTTACAGCCCCCCTTACACGTCCTGCTGCTGCCTGCCTGCTTGCCTGCTGCCTGCTTCTGCTGCCTCTCTCTCTCTCTCTGCTTCTCTGCTTTCGCTCCTTCTGTTGCTGAAGCCACTACTCCTTTCCCTGCTTCTGGTCCTGCTGATGCCACGTAGGGGGTTAGGACATAGGGGGTAGGTGGTAGGGGAAGCAGGGTGACCAGGTGTCAGGATGGGAGAGGGGTTTCAACGTATGGAAGCCATCATTCACATACATTCGGTTTCTATGGCCGTGGAGGATGTCGTTACTAATACGGACCTAATTACCACTGGATTTCATCAAGGTTGGTTTTCACATGAAAGAAATAGGACTGACTTTCGGCATCAATGACCACAGTAATTGTGACGCCAGATTTTGGGCAAGATGACATCGTAATTAAATCTTGGGCGAGTTGAATGTGAGGGGATATTCGCTATTTACTCTTATATATTTATATAAATCTGTTTTTCTTCACATTGCTTAACAAGGTGTACCTGTTAAAGTATGTATGTATGTGTATATAGTACACACACATATATATGTATATATATATATATATATATATATATATATATATATATATATATATATATATATAAAAGTGTGTGTGTGTACAGCTAATTATTTTAGGCAGCAGCCTAAGTTGTCTAAAAAGTAAATAAGTTTGTTGGGCCTCTCCTTTATCCCCCTTTATTATTCTAAAAGGGTCTTCATTCATCTCGGGGATTATTCAACGGAAATTAAGTTCGTCTTCCGCAATCTTAAGTCCTATGAATATTAAGCGATTAAAATTCGGGTCCGCCATTAGCACAAGTGCCCCATTTAGTGACTGCTCCCGTCTCCTTCCGAGTTGAGATGTAATAATGTAGTAGTGAATGAAGAATATATTGAAGAATATGAAGAACAGTCACCTTTCTTAAAGATGGGGATAAAATAAGAAGACTTGCTCATATACTTGTATGTATATATATATATATATATATATATATATATATATATATATATATATATATATATATATATACATACACAGTATATGTGCAAGTGTGTCTTATTTTATCCCCATCTTTAAGAAAGGTGACTGTTCTTCATATTCTTAAATGTTGTTTAATATATATATATATATATATATATATATATATATATATATTATATAAGCTATAAATGGTTTGATATACAATTGCTACTTCTGGAATATCACTGAAGGGGAATTATAAGTAATAAATGGACTGGTATTTATATAAAATACACAATATATATATATATATATATATATATATATATATATATATATATATATATATATATATATATATATATATATATATATATATATATACATATACATACTTACATACAAAATTATGTTGCACTCATGCTTGTATATGTGAACGGAGATCTGCTTCCGTGTACTAACACTATCTACCATTCGAGAGCTTTCCATTGCACGAGATCACGCAAAAGATATTTACCAATAACAATAAAAAGATACATAAAAAAAAAGAGTCATGAAATCAGTGGTTATTTACCAACTTGAGCCAGAGGGTCATTCCCAACCCGATCTGGATAATCTGCCGTTAAACCTGGGTTCATCTGGTTTATCTGCTTCGCTACTCTGCCGTCCACATGCCCAATTCACTGTTTCCCCGATAATTATGCGACATTTTCATTCTCCTGCCGCGAACCAGCAATCTGTCAGATTCTGCGATCCACAAACTTTTTCAGGTGAACTTCGGTAGTTCCCGAAACGCAGACAAAACTCACAGATATGTGGGTTTAATTAGTAATTGCTTGGCACGTAGGCTTACGAACACCATTTATGAATAGCATATTCTTTGGAAGCTTGAATTTCAAGTCAGTGGCCCCCGTGGTGGGTTTGTTCCATATGAACAGGGTTCATCTTCTGAATAATAATAATAATAATAATAATAATAATAATAATAATAATAATAATAATAAATAATAATAATAATAATAATAATAATAATAATAATAATAATATGGGTAGTAGACTCTCTTTTAAATATCTAATATTGCATTCAATTTGTATAGTTTTCTCTATCTTTCTGATGACTGACAGATAGAGAACCATTCAAGCTTTGAGTCTTTACGACAGATCCATAACTTACATACACAAGGCGGATCTTCTTGCGTGCATAATTCAAAGGAAAAACAATTTCCCTACCCCATTCCCATTTTTCCCCCTTCCCCACCCCCGAGTAACGCTTGGATCGGGCGTGGCAATCTCATTAAACAAACTCTTAATGAAACGGCCCGCAACAGAGCCCCTGGAAATTCACGAGTGGCTTCAGTTATTCATTTCGGGGGAGGATGTAAGCACCCGGGGATTACCCAGATTTGGAGCCGGAACGAACTGCCTGTTTCTGATGCACCACCTGCAGGAGGCCAGGAGGAGGAGGTGGAGAAGGAAGAAGGGGAGGAGGAGGAGGAGGAGGAGAAGGAGTAGAAGGAAGAGGAAGAGCTGAAGGTAGAGGAGGTGGACATGGAGGAGTAGATGAAGGTGAAGGTGAAGGTGAAGGAGGAGGAGGAGGAGGAGGAGGAGGAGGAGGGAGGAGGAGGAGGAGGAGGAGGTGGATGAAGGAGGTGAAGGTGGGGGAAGAAGAGGAGGAGAAGGAGGTGGAGGAGTAGGATGAGAAGGAGGAGGCGGAGGAGAAGGAGGAGGGGAGAAATCCTGACCAAAATATATCAAGACTGTTATGTAAGGGGCATTCGGTACCTGCGCAACCCTTTCGACTCTAATCCTACCTTGGCGGTTCTCCTGAGGAAATAAGATTTACGATTATCGTAGAATATTCTATTTTCTACTGCTACCACAATAGTAAGATATTTGGTTATATATATATATATATATATATATATATATATATATATATATATATATATATATATATATATATATATGTGTGTGTGTGTGTGTGTGTGTGTACCAAAAAGCCATACGAATGACAGACGAAAATTTATGATGTCCAATAGAGAAATCTACGAAAAACATTTGAAATTCTTGAAAAAAATTGTTTACTTATGATTTTAGGCAAATTTAATATCATACTAATTCTTGTTTGTGAAACAGGTAATGTAACATTTTGCTGACAAACAAAACCAAAACAGCTCGACAATTTGAACAACTGACACAGAAAATGGGGAATAATATCATGAAGGATTCTTGTAGGCTTAAGAGATAAGCATCTGGGCAATTCTATTCTCTGCAATGCTGCGAAACCCTTGTCCTAACGATTTTAGAAATGCCTACATTCGCTTTTCAATGTATGTTATTAGTCAAACTGGCACACTTGTTTATACTTTTTACGCATCTTTTTTTATTTTTCACTTTCAAATAGTGAGTCACTGATAAACAATTATTATCAAATTCAATTTACCCTAGGAATAACTTCCACCCACAGGAAATTACATATGATACAGCACAGAGGATAAATCAACTGTCTAAGGACATATAAACCAAAGGAAATAGGTTCTAATAAACGTCATCTGTTGGTTTTTTGAAGGAAGGCTGTAACTGTGCCATCACTACTATTCAGCCCTAAAATTGAAGACTGCAGTACAGTATGTGCAATAACAAAACTAAGAAAAATGGTAGATACTTGCATTTCTACTGATGATGCAATAGTCGTGGAAAGCATTGAAGAATCATTCTGAAACTGCAGTAACTTGCGTATTAGTGTTTCACGAGCCGAATAGGTGGCATATCTCAATTTCGAAAATTTTGCAGATACTGTAAGTTTTCCATTTTAGGGCACTATTGTGCCTCTCAGTTCACTTGCCTAGTCCAATGTTATTAAAAAGCTGACATATTCTACCATACACTTCATTCCTGTTTGCCATAAGGCGCCTCTTACAATGTTATTCAAAGTAACAGCTTTATGCAAATGTTTTTTTGGGTAAAACCTGATGAGACTCTAACGCCATTTTTTAGGCACCATTTAACTTGAATTGTAAAGTACATTATCAATACCAAATCTTTGGCACTGACTCCTACCTAACACGACTTAGGTTTCTACAGCATTTGCAATGAATCGTCAACTGGTTAAGTGGCTCTTGTATAATTTCATAGCAATATGCAGAATGTGACGTAAAAAAGTATACCTCTAATGCTTTGTAGTACGAGATCTGGTGTAGAAGATAATTAACACTTTAAATAACAGATGGGAACATAAATAGCTTCACCTACTTGTGACAGTGCACTCAAAAATAATCCAGGGACTATGTGTGATTCGTTTTCCGGCTACAGTAACTTCTAGTGCTTTAGAGCAATTTCTAAAGGCATCACTACATGCAACAACAGTTCAGCTACTTGGTTTTCACGCTGGTGAAGCTACAGGCCTGAACGTCAGCGTTATCACTCATAATTGTTCATGTTCCGAAATCTACCTAAAACTGCATCATTACCAGCTTTTCCTAAACCATGAAACGTAATCACCAAACATCTAGCAACATGCTTTAGTGAAACTTTCACTTTTTGTTAAGATTTTATAACAGGTAAAGAAGCTATACCAGTCCCTTTAATTGACGACCTACCTTGTATTTCAATACAGATACATGTATATCACTTTCTGATACACTCTGAAAGAAACGAAGTTTGTCAGTATGAATATGATATCCACAGATGGTTGGCTGACGGCACGTGATGGCGAAACCAAAATAGTGACATGGTGAATGAGAGCAAAGGGCTCGTGTGTGTGTGTGTGTGCTTTCGCTCAAGGAAAGTTTGGTTGATGGACGTGAGAGTGACATAACAATTAACATGAACTCACCTAAAACAAAAAAGCACTTGGACGTATTTGTCAACTTCCTCTACACATAAAACATCAACAGCAGCTTTACCTACATTACGATTTTAAAATAATGTAGCTTTTATTTCATAAGTAGGAAGGAAGAAATACTTTACAGCTTTAGTGTGGGTCGGCCTCTGCCACTCAGCCATGCACCTATTGTCCAAAGATAGTTTAACATACAGTACGGCGTTTCTAAAGCATGCTCTGTTTTCAAAAGAGGTTTCAAAGTACTGTAGATAGCAGATAGGAAAACTTAAGTAAATACAGGATCCGACTGTAGAATCACTCCTACAAACGGAGATGGACGTCATCGAACCATCTTACGAACACTCCTGAAAATAATCTCTATAACTACGGAGTGAACTATTTTACTTCTGAAGCATCTCCCAACGTGTGTGAACAGTGCGAGAGAAATGAAGACAGTGGGAAAACAATGTGTAAAAGCTAATGATTGATAGCTAAAATCCACTGAGAGAGGGAAAACCAAAACCAAAGACCACATTACATACCTTTCCCTTTAGTCGCTATGTTTGGGAAGACAAAAAGAAAAAAATATTTCAGTTAGATTAAAATAAGCTGGGCGCTCAGGAATACAAAGGATCCCCCACGCCCCCTCAACATCAATGAGAGAGAGAGAGAGATGCATTTTTAGGTGGCAACTAAAATGAGAGAGAGAGAGAGAGAGAGAGAGAGAGAGAGAGAGAGAGAGAGAGATGCATTTAAGAGATGCATTTAAAATGTAACTAAAAGAGAGAGAGAGAGAGAGAGAGAGAGAGAGAGAGAGAGAGAGAGAGAGAGAGAGAGAGAGAGAGAGAGATGCATTAAAGGTCGTAACTAAAATGGGAGAGAGAGAGAGAGGAATGCGTTTTAGTGTGGTAACTAAAGTGAACGCAACAAGTTCTAAAAAAAAAAAAATCTGAAAATAAATGAAAAAGCAAGGCAGTAGACTGCGAGAATTAATGGAAAACAGACAAAATCAGCAAAGTTAAAGGACTAAATCCTATGCATACTAACGAAGCAACGTGGGCATTATAGTGCTGGAAATGTAATGAATGTTCTTTAATTAGAATGAAGTTACTGAAATCATAATTAACAAACTTTTCTACCGGCCAGATCGTGAATATTAAAATGTATATACATCCCAGTTTGTGGATGAAAGGAGCAGTCATATTTACAGAAAAGGGTTGAATCTTTTTAGAACTTTTCTTTAATCAAATCAAAAGGAACCATATGCTACATTACAAAGCATACTACGCTCATTTCAAAGCTACTAGTTACTTCGTTATAAGGCTACTATGCATTTTTCTAAAATTCTTTATATATTTATACAGTTCTAATAATCAATTTGAAGTGCATTACGATTATGCTTCAAAGTCAACAGATAGCAGAATTTGTTTATTTAAAAAAACAAAATAAGTCGAAGGATTTAGTATAGATAAGGAGTTTTTGCCACCACAAATAGTGATATTTTACAGTACCTTTGCTGTCTTCAAACTAGTCCCATTATAAAAAAAAAAATAAATAAATAAATAAAAAAAACACCATCATATCTTTTGGCTGATATTGTCAGAAATAAAAAAGGAAAAATATCCTAGCTTTCGATTTAGATTGTCAAGCCAAAAATAGATCGCAGCCTTTCTTCAATCCACGCTTTCATTCAAGTCAGACATTATTTTGAATTGAAATTAAATAACGTCCGGTATCTATAAAAAAAACTCCCTGACATTATTTTCTTCTTAACCGGTACAGACAAACTTAGGGTAATTATTAAGATAATGCCGCTTTCTAAAAAAAAAAAAAAAAGTTCTCTCTTTCTCTCTCTCTCTCTCTCTCTCTCTCTCTCTCTCTCTCTCTCTCTCTCTCTCTCTGGTTTTCATGCCTGACAATTTTCAGCTATGCATTCTGGCCGCTCTTCTCTCTCTCTCTCTCTCTCTCTCTCTCTCTCAGTGGGGGGGAGAGGAGGGGAGGCCTGATTATAAACAACGCACTTTCTAAATGATTATATTAACTCTCTCTCTCTCTCTCTCTCTCTCTCTCTCTCTCTCTCTCTCTCTCTCTCGCTGGTTTTCAAAATACTGACAGCAATTTTCGGCTCTGCAATTTCATTGGCCGCTGTTCTCTCTCTCTCTCTCTCTCTCTCTCTCTCTCTCTCTCTCTCTAGCTGACAATTTGAATATCCACGTGCCTAAGTCGATAATTTTCAAGAGTTTTATAGAATAATTAGGAAGGCGACGTCATCCTCAGTCAGTGGCATCTTATACTGCATTAATATCATCGTGAAGTAATGTTAGTCATCTGTTTCATCCCCCGTATGTTATCGTTCTCCTTATCAAAAGGTTAGGGTAGCTGACGATTCACAGTGCTACTTTCGTACAGAAGCTGATTTTAGTTTTCTGAAACGAAAACTGTTGTGCCGGCTTTGTCTGTCCGTCCGCACTTTTTTCTGTCCGCCCCCAGATCTTAAACTTTACTGACGCTAGAGGGCTGCAAATTGGTATGTTGATCATCCAACCCCCACCCTCCCCATCATCAAACATACCATATTGCAATCCTCTAGTCTTCGTAGTTTTTTTAAAAATTTCATTTAAGGTTAAAGTTAGCAACAATCGTGCGTCTGGCAACGACATAGGCCAGGCCACCACCGACCCGTGGTTAAAGTTTCATGGGCCGCGGGTCATACATCGTTATACCGGGACCGCCGAAAGATAGATCTATTTTCGGTGGCCATGATTATAGATGTACACAAAACTCGATTGCGCCGAAGAAACTTCGGCGCATTTTTTACTTGTTTTAGTCTATCACTGAATCCCAACTCGAATCAAATTGTCAGTTTCACTGAACGGTTTAGCGGGAAAGAATAAAAGCAAAATATTTTCATATCCCTTCCATACACCAGCAGACATGAGAGAGAGAGAGAGAGAGAGAGAGAGAGAGAGAGAGAGAGAGAGAGAGAGAGAGAGAGAGAGAGAGGTGTAATGTTTTTAGTGAAACAGATTTTTTGGTAAGTAACTGAATGGATTTCCATATCCCTTTACTAATTAAAAAAAATTCCTTCCCAGTCAAATGCTGAATGAAGGAAGTCATGCATATACTGTGTATGTGTGTGTGTGTGTGTATATATATATATATATATATATATATATATATATATATATATATATATATATATATATATATATATATATATATATATATATATATATATATATATATATATATATATATATACATACACACATATATATTATATATTACACCACGGTATTGTATGTACATTTCTAATGCAAGTTTTTACCTGTCAATTCTCACCAACACCGCAGGCGAGCAAAATAGATTTAACATCCAAATTTGATACATTATCACATATTTTCACAATAAAAGAAATGCAGTCCGCTGTCATGTTCAAACCCTGGATAAATCATCAATACTAAACCAATAATTTTTCCCCAAATGGTCCGACAGCAAATGAATTTCGAAAATACGGCACTAAAGCAAACTTCACCCTCCCCCCCAAATAAAAAATCTGGATAAATAGGTTTTCATAATTCGATTTTATAAACATAATGCAATTCGACATTTGATTTGCTGCGAGATTTGTTTGAGAAATGAAATGACAACAGAATAATTTAATTTTGACGATGAAATATTATTATTTCACGCGTTGACCCTCAATAGAGGCTGTGTGAGTTCGTCCTCTTGTGATTTTATCAAACAGGTCTGTCTCAAATATATATTGTAGAAACGCATTTTGAAATCTCCTCGCTCTATACTTAATAAAAAGGACGCACGGCTGACTAAATATAAGAATACCTGATTGTTCACTATTACACGCACACACACACACAACACACACACTAATATATATATATATATATATATATATATATATATATATATATATATATATATATATATATATATATATATATATATATATATATATATATATATATTATATAAACTTACAAATATTAAAGAGCTACAAACACAAAACTCGACATAACGCAGAATCGGTTACTCCCCGAGAGAACCAACAACACTCAGTGAATTGGAACAGGGAATGGACACTTGCAAACATCCCACCAGACTTCAAAACGTAAGCTTTCACCAACCCAACAGCTGCTATAACAGTACACTCCATTCCCAGTTTCCCGGATTCTTCCGCCTGGAATGACGTGGAAAAGATGACGATTTTGGAAGTGCAAACGATTCCACTGATCAACCTCTCAGGGAGAAATGTCTCTTTTATTATTATTATTATTATCATTATTATTATTATGAGATACCACTTAACAAAAAAGAAAAAAAAATAATAAATAGATAAATAGATAAAAAAAAAAGTACTGAAATGCAAGACATATAGAATAAGAGTAGTAATGCATTGCCAAGCTAAGGCTCGAAAACACTCGGTTTTAATCTGAATACAAATGAAAGGGGCGAATTTCGACGGATTTGAATGTTTGCACAGGTGGGGAAGAAAATCTTGGGTTCCCAACGCGTACCGTACAGGTACGCTCTCAGCGTCTCAGGTATGAGTACAGTAAAGCCTCAACTTAATCTACCTCAACTTAACGGATGTTTTGTACTGAGCGGCGACGTTATCATTACTTTTTGCTCAGCTTCCATTTTATTATTATTATTATTATTATTATTATTATTATTATTATTATTATTCAGATGAATTAGGGCTAATAACTTCAAATTGAAACTTCCATAGGATATTATGGTGTTCATCGAAAGAAGTACAGAAGGGAAGATGAACCGAATTCATATGGAACAAGCCCACCAAAGGGGCCACTGACTTGAAATGCAAGCTTCCAAAGAATGTGGTGTTTATTCGAAAGAAGTAACAGAATGTAATGGAAAATTCAGAAAGAGATCAGTTATTAGAAAAACGGATAAATTAACATATAAATAAATAAATAAATAAATAAATAAATAAATAAATATAAATAAATAAATAAAAGTGTAAGTCAATCAATAAATACAAGGAGAATTGTTTTAGGTTGGTAATGCATTGCATCTTCGCTTGAACTTCCGAAGTTCCAACTGCACGACATCCTCAAGGAGACTGTTCCACAGTTCCATCGGCGTCAGGATAAATATCTTTAAGTAAATCCCTTTAATTGAATGTTAAGTGTAAAGTACTGGTTAGTTTAGGTTAGGAACTATGTGGATTTGCTGTTATCAGTAAGAGAACTAGAAAATAACAGAGTGCAGGGTTAATATGGAATCTTTGTTACTTCTCAGTTTAGCTGCTATTGTATTCATTTTCTCCTTAAACATTTACTTGAATGCCACCATATCAGCATAAGAAACAACACAGGCATCAGTTATATTGCATAAGGTACTCAGACCCATAAAACTTGCGAAAGCTGTCTTCATAAAAGTGTTTCAAGATTTACGTAAGGCAGAGACCCTACTAAGAGTAGTTTCAAATACTCTCATTCACTTGGATGCTACATATTGCAGTGGAAAAGAACACTTGGATAATTAGTCCTCTAAGTAGATGTATGCGTTCTTCAATTCTATGTCTTTGTGGATTTAGGTGTAAGGTCCCACATGGACCAATCGTCCGTCTTATCTGGCTGCCCGAACTCATACCCTTGGGGCATCCACTCCTCACAACGAACATCTGGCATAGACGCCGAGCACACGTGTATAAGAAAAGCAGCCGACAGCATACACCCTTTTTAATGTATACTATCGTTCATAAAAATGTCACGTCAAATGTATCATTCCTACTGGAAGCAATACAATGTCAGCTTCCCAGCTATATTTATCAGAACTCTGTCCATAGCCTGAACATAGAATTACGTACCATTTTCCATTCTCAAATAAACACAGGTGAATGAATACATCTCGGTCTACTCAGGAAATAATTCGTTGCCCTTTTAAAATCAAAACTGACATGGGTCGAAAATTCCTGACAGGCAAAATTCTTAGCACAATGTTTGTTGTTCCTTTCATGCGCTGTTTGCACCAACACAGCGGAGTCTTTTATTTTCGTGGATATCAATGGCAAACAACAACACGCCTAAAAATCTATTCAAAATATCAACTTCGGAAACAAGAAGCTTTTAGATTTTTTTATTTTTATTTTACGGAATATAAAGTCAAAAACTTTCTTTTTAATTTTAAGGATATATTCTGTGCTCTCCACAGGCTCCACAATTTTTAAGGGGAGTAAAGTAAAGAGTTGGGGGGAGGCCGGAAAAATGAATTTAGCGATTTCAAAAAAGGAGAGAGAGGCGTGCTGGAAAAAGATAACTAAGTTTGAAAAAAGGGCTGTAAAAAAAATCTTTCACACATATGTCTAAATAGGTAGAGGCTATGTTTTAGTACATGTGATGATGAAAACACCGTAAGAGAACTGACAACGAACATTTAAATTTACTTATTTATATATTTAATTATTTTCAGGAAAAAGGTAGCAATTGGAAAAGGAATGAACAAGTCTACTGAATGTTCAAACTCTCTCAGTCAATACGAATAAAAATGCTATAAATTTAGTATCATGGAGGTAACCATTAAAAGGATATTTTTCCATTCCATTGAGAGAGAGAGAGAGAGAGAGAGAGAGAGAGAGAGAGAGAGAGAGAGAGAGAGAGAGAGAGAGAGAGGGTTGGCAAAAATCGGTAAACGCTAGGACTTACTTTTCAGTGGTTGAATTTTTCAGACTTACGTAAACTGGAATGGGCAACAGTCCCGTACAAAGACTTATATTCTCTCTCTCTCTCTCTTTCTCTCTCTCTCTCTCTCTCTCTCTCTCTCTCTCTCTCTCTCTCTCTCTCTCATTTTGATTCCCAGCAGTTCCCACCCTAAAAGTTTTCACAAACAAACTTCATAAGATTCATTCCTTTGCATTTTTCAAACTCAAGTGAGTTTCTTCCAGAATTTTTCGTTAAGTCACTCAACTGCCCCCACTCTTTTTTAGCATCTGCGCCTTATTTTCAAGCGTCCCAAGACAGCATACACACACAGACAACACACATGCACACACAACACGCACACACACATGCACACACACACACACACACACACATATATATATATATATATATATATATATATATATATATATAATTAGATTCACTTTTGTACGTGACTCATTTATTACACATTACCACAGGTGATTGATATATATATATATATATATATATATATATATATATATATATATATATATATATATATATATATATATATATATATATATATATACATACTGTATATTACACTTTCATTCTGGAGATTTCCTTCAATTTCCCCATTTCAGATATACGATTATTCATTTACATATTTACCATAAGCAAACTTTCACATTTTCGATATTACTCCGCGTTTTTTACTCTCTCAATTATCTTATTTTCCTAGTTCCTGCATGAAGCTTCAATCTTTACATTATGGCTCAAAGAATCTTTATTTTTTAAAGTTAATTCTGTATACCATCAGAAAATTTCTCTTCCACTTTAGTTTTCTGTAAAAGAAAATTATTGAGCCGGCTTTGTCTGTCCGTCCGCACTTTTTCTGTCCGCCCTCAGATCTTAACAACTACTGAGGCTAGAGGGCTGCAAATTGGGATGCTTATCATCCACCCTCCAATCGTCAAACATACCAAACTGCAGAACCTCTAGCCTCAGTAGTTTTTATTTGATTTAAGGTTAAAGTTAGCCATAATCGTGCTTCTGGCAATGATATAGCATAGGCCACCACCAGGTCGTGGTTAAAGACTCATGGACCATGGCTTATACAGCATTACACCGAGACCACCGAAAGATAGATCTGTTTTCGGTGGCCTTGATTATACGCTGTAACAGCTGTACAGAAAACTCGACTGCGTCGACGAAACTTCGGCGCATTTTTTGCTTGTTTAAATGATAATATCGCTTGACATTTGTCTGAAACCAATTGAAAATAGCAGTTCTTGTCTGTTCACGAAATCCCCACAAATATTTTTTGTTCTTTAAGAACCAAATTATCGTTGATCTCTATAGCAATATCAACTCCCACTGGCAATTCTTATATAACTGAATCTTCATATTTTGCACCGCAAGAGAAACATTCACTCCCGCATTCTCTTCTGTACGAGATCGAAACTAGGCTTTACCAGAAAAAAAAATTGTCACGGCGTTAGCTGTCATGAAATATCTTTTGTAATAACAAGGCAACACTCGGATAATACGAATATGATTTTAGCTTAAAATCACTCGAGAGCTGAAGGACGTCTTGTAATACGGAAATCGGTTTGAAAAATTAAATGAAATAAGAATAATCTTTTCAGGAATTGATATGATTACTTAAATGCCTATTTAAAACTAGGTAATAATTTGAACATAGATCTTACTATTAATCTGGACATTATAAAATGTTCGCTTTTTCTGATACGTACAGTACATTAAACTGTTTTCGATGTCATCACAAAAACGCTGGTACGAATGAAAACAAAAGACTGTGAACCAGTAAAAGGCTTTAAGGCAGCAATGAATGAACAAGATAATGATTAGCCATTTCTTAACTGATAAGTACGTTTAAGTACGAGTAAAACTTACCAGGAGAATTTAATATAAATTTATACTTGCACGAATCAATACTTTCAAATAGCAAAGGAACTACTATTACAGATAAGTGTATAGGAGGTGTTAATGACCACGCATTCTGTGACATCATTTGGAACTAGCGAAAATAATAAAAGACAAATGGCTGACATTAATGGTACATGAATCGTGAGGGAGAAAACGCAACAGAAAAGCGAGATCAAATGACCGTCGCTGCCTTACCTTTTCACGGAGCAGTTCCCTAATCTTGCCGGCCTGATCACGGAACCTCTGCAGGGAGAGTTCCAGCTCAAGGCATCGCTCTTGCCAGTTGACGACCTCGTCCCCCGCCCACACCAGAGGGCCAGGCCCGAGGGCTTCGTCTTCGTCCGTCAGCAGATCAGCCACGCCGTCCACCTCTCCGGCGAGTTCGGACAACACCGAGGGCAAAGAGGATCGGTGGCAGGACGAGGCCAAGGAATCAGTCAGCGCCGAGAGCTGGGAATAGCGAGAAGAGATACTCCTCGACCCTCGACAAGACCCGGGCGACCCCGGGGTGGGCGTGACGTCGCCGTTGTTCCCCCCGACGTAGGTATCTTCGTCCTCGTCCTCGTCCATCCTGCCGGAGCTGAAGCGTCCCGACCCGCCGCTGAGCGTCGATAAGCGCGCCATGTCGAGGGCCACTTCGGCCGAAAACCTCGGGTCCAGATGAACGCCCGAACTGAGGGTCGAGTATATGGAAGGCTCCCTCCTACTGCCCGGGTAGTGCGGGTCTGCTGGCTGGGGTATGGCATCGCCAGGCGTGCCCGGAGAAGGCTGGCAGTATGAGGCACGTGGGGCAGGCTCGGGGGGTGGGTCGCGGTTGCGGTCGTCCTCCTCCCCGAAGTCGTTCCCGGGGACCTCCCCCTCTTCCGTCCAGGCGTCGACGTTGAAGAGCTGCGACAGCCGCCTCTCGGAGAAGAAGAACCTGGAGTCAGAGAGTCTGTGAGAGCTCATGCCCACGTCGTGGGGGTAGGCCGAAGACTGGATGACGTGGGAATAAGGGCGAGGGTAGCCCCCACCTCCTCCTCCCCCTCCTAAACTGGATGGATCATCTCCCTCGGCCATGGCTAAGTCTCTGGGAGCGCGACGCCCACGGGAACCGGTACAGCTAGCACGAAACGTTGAAGAAGGCGCTCTCTCTCGGGCCCCTCATCACTCCCGCCACGCGAGGGATCGAGGGAAACGAAGCTTCGAGAGTCAGGTCAAAAGAGGTTAGCGGCAGATGCGACGCGAGGAAATCTGCTGACGACGAGACGAATCGATTCTAAGAAGGTCCGTCAGCCTTAACAGCGCGCTGCTGACGTGACCAAGGCCTTCTTCCCTCCTTCTTATCTCCACTCTGAAAGGAACAGAGAAAAGAAAAAAGAACATTAATACAAAATGTAAATAGCGATGTCGAAGCTGTGCATACGAAAGAAATCACAATACAAGCAAATATTGTGATGTCTGTTTTCCCTGTCGTACATATTTAGTAACTAAAGTATTATAACAAAAGAATGAGGTTTAACGATCTGGCATAACATGATCTCGGTTTAATACTGTAAATATGTCTCTTATCAGTAAAGATAAGCTGCCAACTTCGATGTAAACATACGACAGTTAATTCATACAAAAGAAAGTTCATTTACAAAAACATATAAATCCGTGAATAAAAAATTTCCTAGGAAATAAAATCAAATAAATAAAAATGAAAAAAGAAATTATTACTATAAAATGTATGGTTTATTCCACATATATAACATTTAAAAGCAGATAAATTTATTTGGATACATGATCTATGCACAAAGCTCATTTCTAGAACGTAGAGATAAAGAGTCGAAAAGTCAAACTAAGACTTAATAACTAAAATAAATATGAAAAATATTTTAATAAACAAACCTATATATATATATATATATATATATATATATGACATTTTATATATACAAATATATATATATATATATGAAGGGGAATTATATTTATATATATATATATATATATATATATATATATATATATATATATATATATATATATATATATATATATATATATATATATATATAATACCCCTGGTCCATCACCGACCAATGACAGTGCACTGGTAAAGAACACCAGCCTGACGAAAGGACGGATGAACTGACCACCTGCCATCAGTGATCAAAGCACCATCCCAGGAAGCATCCACCATAAGCCGGGTGTGGTGACTACATGAATTTTAATACTGAAAGTTCGGATCCAGAGAATGTTTGCCATTCATCCAGGTCGGATATTAATTAGTAGGTCACTGGGTTCAATTTTACGTGTGTGGTACGCGGTCTTTTTACATTCACAAACACACCAGCTTGTCATGACAGAAAGCGAAAGGACCTGAAGGGATGATTGACAGGTGGTAAACGGACTTTTTTATATTCATATACACCAGTCTGTCATGATATGAATGAGGCGAAATGAGTTGAAGGAATGATTGACGACGAGTGATTTTAACCGCATCCCCCTAATTTGGGATAAAATAGGGGGTCTGGGAAGCATTAAGAATACTAAATTTCGCATTTACTCACACGAATTTTTCATGATATGAAAGAAACGAAATAAGCTGATGGAATGATTGGCAGAGTGATTTCAACCTCATAAAATGGAATTAAATTGTAAAGTGTAGCATTAAGAATATTAAAATGAGCCAGAAAGCACAATCTGCTTAGAGGGCACAAGTTCAAAATTATTTCATAGATCTTCACATCAAATTTGTTCGCAGGTAGCCTTGGGTTCGTTTGGGCATCACTGAGCATTGATAAATGTATACGTAAATCCATCAGAAATATAACTGCAAAGTATAGATAGTGAACAACGTTGATAAAAATTACTGAACTATTACTGTACTAACGATTTTAACCACAAAATGCCATTGCGCAATTACGTCAACACAAAAAATTCTATTACGAAATTACGTAAGACAGTTCTAAATATCGTTATGCTGGATGAGAGGTTGGGTTGAAAAACTCTACGGACAATGCGCGACGCATTTCACTTACTGAGGCCACCATATAAAATTATTATCCTCATATTCTCATAAACTCTAGATTAGTTTCTCTGGCTCTTGATTAGGACTGCCATGTTCCTCCTGAGGATCTGGCTTCCTACACGCTGTTTTCTTAGGGTTACAAGGTTCCCCTACTAATTACCCTTGCTCTGTAGCAAGCCAATTTCGAGGCTTGTCGTCCAATACTCTCCAGGTTCCTCCGCTGGGATTAATTCTATCGTTTAGATATACATAAACTAATAACTGAGAACACTTGAAAAAGATATTCAATACACTTATATCCGTTAAAATCCATTATGATGAATCTATCCTATTAATGATAAGATACTAGGTACCCCAATTTGCCCAGCATTAAATGATAAAAGACAAATTAAGAACTATACCACCGTAATTTAGAAAAGCAGACATTTTAATATCGGTGCATTCGGAAATATTAAGAAAGGCATAAGATTCACAAAATACCAAAACACAGGCGTCTATATTTTATACCTGACGGATTTTCCTTTTTAAAAATAATGTATTTTCCGATGACAGACGATAAATAAAAAATTAAAATTAATTTCAAAAATCCGATTATAAGAAAAACATACGATGCATAACATACTTATCGTCGTTAAATTCGTATTACCAGTCTCCACCAGGTTTGTTTACTCAAGGCTCAAAAAACAACTTCTTAAAAAAAAAAAAAGCAGCTGCTGTTATGCCAACAAAAAAGGGATAAAATCCCAGATTTAGTAGCGAGAAATAGGGAAAAATACAGGAGGGGAAAAAAATATGGTTTCCTTTAGATTCTATTGACTTTCCGCCCCTATGGTGCCTGATGGCGAGCAGCCAATCGTAAAAAGAAAAAAATTAAAAAGTCCTCTCTTCTCTGTGGGTCCCAGCTGCACATCGAATTAGGTAAAAAACATTCCTGTGGTGTGTTTCGTTTTGAGTTCTCTCTCTCTCTCTCTCTCTCTCTCTCTCTCTCTCTCTCTCTCTCTCTCTCTCTCTCTCTCTCTCTCCAGCCAAGAGGACGTTTTCAAGATCTCTCGGCTCCTACAAAAAAAAAAAAGTCGTTTTCCGGAACTAGCGACCATGAAAAATAATGAGAGAGAGAGAGAGAGAGAGAGAGAGAGAGAGAGAGAGAGAGAGAGAGAGAGAGAGTATTAACTCTCTATGGCTTACATGGTTTTGGAGAGAGAGAGAGAGAGAGAGAGAGAGAGAGAGAGAGAGAGAGAGAGAGAGAGAGAGAGAAATATTTACTCCCTATGGCTTAAGTGGATAGTATAAGGAATATATAATGTTTATCAAGAATGGGGTCAAAACATTACCATCAATGGAACTGCTTGCTATAAAAGAATTAGGGGATCCTGCGTGTTCCTGCTACGGGTTCGGTATAATTTATTTCGCAACAGTATTCAAGTTATTACTGCCCATTACTTAAAATCAAGATATCAATATCAAAATACCTATCTCTCAATGAAGCCATTATCGAAAATTGAATAGCAATCGTCACTCTGATATCATCTATACACAAAATATCTAACTCCTCTTTCTTCAGTTTTAAAAATATTTAATTCCTCTTTCTTCAGTATTAAGGAAATCATTAGAATGATACGAAGATGCAACTTACGTAGAGCAAAACTAGTGAATAGCATTGATATTTCGCTATCCGTGAATTTGACTTCTTTGAATTTCCCATGAAAGAAAACGTGCAATTACTCTTTATTTTCTTCACTATTGCCTCTTCTTCTGGTATCACGTCATCATTTTTGTACAAGCTGCCACGAAAACAATTTAAAAATCATACTCAGCCAACAATGTATTCATATTGACACTGCTAAAGTTACACAAAAGAGTATACCATTTGTACCGTCAAAAAATTGTATACTAAAGTTTATCAAAATAAAAGGCGTCTGGGTATAATTTACATAACTATTTTAATTTTTGTAATTATCAAAGTTCATTTCACACATATGAAGACATTATGTCTTTTAAAACAACCTTCTTCAAAATAAAAATTCATAACACCAGTTACTCTGTAATAAGCTCTCTAGCAGTCGCTACATATAACAAATGATAAAATTGAATCTGTCATGTCATCTGGTGATATATATATCATGGACCAAGTCTCCATGTGAGGCAAAACTTTTATTCTCAGAGGAAAATAAAGTAAATTATTTTTATGACTCACAAAACAGTGTGTATTATTCCCTGCATCTCTAAACTGCAGGTCATTCATTATTTGTCATTTAAGCGAAATATTCTTTCTTCCATGGCCAGTCCTCACTTGGAATTCTCTAAAATTATAGCCTAACAATTTTGAATATTCCAGTTCTATATTCATTTTAAGAGTCTGAAAAAATGGAAGCTATTTTGTCTTATCTTAGAGAACACAAAGGCTTTCTGAGAAGATATAATATAATTCCATCGTAAATAATAATCAGAACACATAACAAATTCAAAAAAACACAAATAAAAAGGATAACCAACCTTTTAAAAGGAACAAACAAACTCTTTACGTAGAATAAAACACTATTATTTTTTTCATCGAACAAAAAAGTTAACATATTACCCCGGCGAGAGATACGCTAGTCTTCCAAGTCTTATATCAACAAAGGAGATCTGGGTCGCAGAGACCCAGAGCTCTGGATTACAATAAAAGAAAAAACAGGCAGTCTCTTACGTCAAACTTTTCTTCTGCCCATAAGCCTGTAACACTACTAACAATTGGGAGGAAAAAATGGAACGTTTACTTGAAAAATAACACGTTTTACGGTATGACTCAACTTTGTCCAACTAAAATAAAAAGAATGGTGATTATGTCATGAAAAGGTTTATGATTTGAAGAGAACATTTCATAATATGTCCCAAGAAAGAAACGAACTCGCTTCTTAAAGAATGGAAGATTATACGAGTGGAAAAATGACAGCGGGAATACTTGTCATTTTACGCTTTATGACTGGCGAGGAACAAAATTTTGACAGAATAACAAATATCTGTCTACCAAAATAACAAGTTAAAGAATTATCTGCCAAAGACACAAAGATGCAATACTGAGCAATCTATTTGAAGATGTACAACATAAGGGTCCACTTATCGTCTTGATACGAAATTCTCTAAGTGAATTGTATAAACTATAAACACACCTCTAGTCCAGGAGACTGATTTAAAACATGAAACCTGATGACACTGTGCCAATCCATGTGAAAGTGAACACTGAGGGAAGTGTTTCAGCTAAAACGACAGACAGCATAATAATAATTTCTACTGTATATCCAAAATGCGCCTCCCAAACATTACATTCTTAACGAGAAAGTTCCGCACCCACAAAAAATCTCTTATACGTTCTTTCCCACAAGTTGGAAAATGGTTTGTGGAAGACGTGCAGATAAAAATGGCATGATTGATTACCGCTGTTTCTTACAATTGTTCCTTCCTTAAGCAACCCCCCCCCCTTCCCACACCAATCCCCCCCCCCTTTTCTTCAATCCACACACTTGCCGCAATAGTGAATATACTTTATCATTTTTATATATACCTAAAAGCTGTTTTCCCAAAAGAACAATGAGGTTAAAACTGGAATGTGGCATGTGCGATTATTCAAATATTTTGTTAACCCAGTCTTTGTTAACTCTCAATGTAAGATAGAGTCCGAAACCTCATCAAAAGTACATTTATCCTCCTTATATACAGTGCGCCACTCATCTCAACCTAGCAGTACTTACAACCTTGCTGGATATTAAGGATTTTTCCCTCTTGCATTTCTGAATAATAAACTGAACGAACAAACGCAGAAGAGACCAGCCTTCAGGTTTTCGGCATATCTTTTGGCATGCGGCTGCTAGCCTCAAGACCTTTTTATTATCAGTTACGGCAACCGTTTTCGTCAGTCTTTCTTCTTTAGTAAAATTTGGTCACCTGCCCATCCTCGTCTGGTATCGAACATGGGACCGTTTGGATTTCAGGGAGGCTACAAAATATACCACATGCTATATATATATATATATATATATATATATATATATATATATATATATATATATATATATATATATATATATATATATATATATATACCACAGGCTATATATATATGTGTGTGTTGTGTGTGTGTGTGTGTGTGTCACATGTGTGACATGTGTGTGAGTATATATGCTTATAAATATATATTATATATATATAAAATATATATACATATGTATATATATGTATGTATATATATATATATATATATATATATATACATACTCACAACATACGCATATACGTGTACTCAAATATAAGGGAGAAAGGGATAGAGAGGAAACCGAAAGTTATGGCGGAGAGATCTACAGGGGTAAGCCCTAAGACCCCGTAAGGCCGAGTTCGATATAAAGCTGTCAGAGAACACACACAACTGTTATGGAGAAAAACAATTTCCCAACTATCGCTTCTGTCGAGGGTTCAGGCCGCCTACGCGGTAACAACGTCATTTTCGCTCGTCTCCTTCTGCCGCGGCAAATGTCGGGAGGGCGAGGGAGGAGGGAGGGAGGGAGGGAGGGAGGGGAGAGAGGGGAGGGGGAGAAAGCAGAATACATTTTATTTCAATTTTCGTCCGCAATTCAATGCGCGAGAATAAAAGTCCGTTTTACTTTGCGTTTTCCCCAAAGGGATAAGATGGTCGCTTCTCCTTTGTTGAGGTTATTGCCACGAAGGGGTCAATTGTTTTCCTCCCGGTTTTGTGAGGCCACCTCTCCCCTTCCTATCTGCTGTCTCATTGTGACCCATTGATATTTAGAGATCCCCGAAATCATTTAAAATTTTATGACACACACCCACACACAAACACACACATATACATATACGCACACACACACACACACACACTCCTTGTGAAAGAATGAAGACAAGAATACAAATGAATGGACAATAAAAAGATGATTTCCTGGAGTTAATGGAGTTAAAATGTAAATAGCAAACAGCTGCTGAAATTGGACTGATACATCTCATATTCTGTATTGAGTGTACCTCTTGTCAAAATCATGAATACGTTAAAAAAAAATTAAATATTTAATATAAAATCATAAATATCTATATACAGTGTCGTTGCAAGTTGCAAGATAAAATAAAGATGAGAAACAGCCAGTCAACTCATATGTCTTCCTTGAGTAAACAAGAAGGTAACAATTGGAATTATGGACCGGACTGCTATTCTTACTTTGAAGAAATATAGGTAAACTCCCGCACCCCCAAAAAAATGGAGACTGTAACATTCAACAAATGTGAAAAAGAATAAGGAATCAAAAACGAAGTTGGCCTTTTTTTATGAAGGAATATGACCCAAAGCCTTTAAGTAACAGGTTGCATGTCATAAAAACAGTAGAGTTTGACAACTACTGCAAAAATGCTGATTATAATTTAAGTGACCGATACGATGTCGAAGAGCGATTATCCTGAAAACATCAAATAACGCGTAGTTTCTGTATAAACATTCGATAAAAAAAATTGCATGATAGCAATCAAATGGTTAACTTTCATCTGTTACAAAACACGTATAAAAAAACAATTATACGCTTTATCAAACGTATTTTTTTCTCCCGATTGGGACAGTGGGGTTTTCAACTATAACCATAAACCTCACTTTCGATTAAAAATTAGGCACCGTCGTGAAATATTAACGCAGTCTGAGCGGTTTCATTCGTATTAAAATACATTAGGGTATTATTTCCGGACCCTGGCGGAAATTTCGGCTATTGCACAATTTAAACCTTCATCGGCCGGATCCTGATTTGAGCTACTCCCCAAACCCAACCCTTCCTCCTTCACCCCCCCTCACCCTCATACGTTGCAGCTTAGAAATGAAGAATTTTCTGTATAAAAGCAACTTAACAGCCCTTTCAGCTTATATTTCAAATACTAAATAACACACTGCGTCAACACAAAAATATTTGGCTCGTCTGACCTTTTGACATTATACGGCAGCATTGGCAACTCCGAATAAAATCAACAGTATTAATATTTAGAGCCTTAAAAACCACCTACCTGGCTTCTTCTAACACCCCCCCCCCCCAACAACCTTCCCAAATAAACAAAGATGCAGTCACGTGACGGCGTCAACGCGTAAATGTTTTTTTCTTTTTTACTTTTTTTACCTGAATACAAATCCCATATCCACTTTCTAGCCAATCAGCGTCTACCGGTACACATCCACAACATTACTATTCGGCCCTTCTCGGTGACATGAAATTAATACCCAAAATATCCAAAAAGTATGATCAGCGATTTGGGTCCAGACCCGTTTTCTCCAGGGGTAACATAGCTAGTTCAGAAAATGGGAATGCACTTGAAGGAACACAATGCAGGTCTTCGGTTGCATTTCTGAATGGGTGAGGATGTTGCAATTTTGTTACATTACTTATGTAATCGCTGCAAAAAATGTATTCATACCGGTAAAACTGAAGACTGCTACCGCGGCCTGGTTCCCACCAGTTGGCAACCGTAATATTTACCGCCTTTTGCTTATGTTTATGGCTTTTGTTTGTGTTCATGATATTTCCCGTCTCTTTGTATGCTTTTACGTTTACCCTCAGGGGCTGATACTAAACACGGTCCCATTTTTTCCCACGTAAACTGATAGATGCCGAACCAGAAAAGCGCGGTAGTAACCTCCAGTTCATTTGAATGAAGTAACAGAAGGTAATAAGACATACTGGAAGAAGAGATCAGTTGTTAGAAAAAAATTAATTTAACAAATTAATAAAAAAATAGACAAAAATGCAAGTAAATCACTAAAAAAATAATTTAACAAATTAATAAACAAATAGATAAAAATGCAAGTAAATCACTAAAATACAAGGAGAAATGTTTTGGGGATAGCAATGCGTTGCATCTTCCTTTGAACGTTTGAAGATTCCAGTTGCACAATACCCTCAGACAGACAGACAGACAGACACACACACACACAGAGAACACGAGAGTGAGCGTGAGATAAAAAGTGCCACCCCTAATTTCACCCCAAATGACGCCATCAATCACTATCGAGCGTTCCATGCATTTCTGGCAATAATCAGCCCACTGGTTGACAGGCATTCTTCACTAATTGAACCACAAAGAGCATTAATTAGGCGGACATTTCCGTCAGAAACTACTTTTTCCACCCTCTCTCTCTCTCTCTCTCTCTCTCTCTCTCTCTCTCTCTCTCTCTCTCTCAACAGCGCAAACAGAGTTCACGGGAGTCGGGGGTCGAAAGTTACCCGATACGGCCTGTAGTCAAGTTTCGTACTCTCTTAATCAATTAAGCAAACTGCAAACATCTCACGCACGAAATTAAACCAAGGATTCCAGTCGGGTGTAAACAACAGCACCTGCAGCAGTCTATCAGGCTAGGCAGGTATTAAAGAAAATAAATAAACAGATAAATAAATAAAATCAGTAGGAAAAAAACACGAGGGCAATGCACTGTGACTTTCTTGGTTACACTAAAAATATATATATATAAACAAATAAATAAAATCAGTAGGAAAAAAACACGAGGGCAATGCACTGTGACTTTCTTGATTACACTAAAAAAAATTAATAAAAAACAAATAAATAAAATCAGTATAAAACAATAGGAGGGGGGAATGCACTGTGCGCTCTTTGATTACATAAAAAATGTAAAAATAGAATCAGAGAAAGTATTTAGTCTCTGAATATGTAAAGTCATTACACTTAGCATTTTGCAATCAAACACACCCCTTTGTTCTCTCTCTCTCTCTCTCTCTCTCTCTCTCTCTCTCTCTCTCTCTCTCTCTCTCTTAAAATCATCCAAATTTCTTACTTATCCCGGAAACTACTATTTCGCCAGTGCAATTTATTCTCGGGTGGTAATTTGATGAGCAATGCATTTTACTAACGTCACGGACTGAAAGATATTGAATTTGGAAGCAATGTTGTTTATACTTTTGACAAGCCAGAGAAAATAATTTATATTTTACTAGCAATCACCTTTTAAAATTAAACACAGACAAAAGGCAAAAACATATAGACTTTCGGCATATAATATTTTATTGCCTGTGTATGTATATGTACGTATGTATATATGTACATGTATGTATGTATGTATGTATGTATGTATGTATTGATATATAACTTTGAGATTTATGTATGGTTACACATATCCCTTTAGCAACAAAAAATAAAGGATATGATATATATATACATATATGTGTATATATATATATATATATATATATATATATATATATATATATAG
>NC_089764.1:29496235-29546235 GCF_040412425.1 Macrobrachium rosenbergii | reverse complement strand
AAAACTAGCAAGTGTTTAGATGACAGTGAACAAGAAGACCCAGAAAGTGTTAGACACATTGCGTAGAAGCAGTATTGGGGATTAGGATCTCACTTTCCTGGAAGCTGTGGAGTGAAAATAAAATGAAAGATAGTGGTTTTTCTTGTATACTTTTTCTGGAATCATTTCCCGTTAAGGACAATGCCTTAATTTTTCCAAGAACGTAGAGACAAGCATAAATATCTTTATTCTATAATAAATGCGTGCGTGTGCATATGCATGTGAGCTGATGTCTATGAACCCAATATTCATTTAACAAATGCTACTACAGTATCATTTCATTTCACGTAAATCAGTCCTTTCCATAACGACATTTTGAATAATAATTAAAATAAACGAATATTTCGCTCAGCCAAAATCAGGCAGAGGCATTGGCGCATTCCCACCAAAATATCATAAGTGCATAGAATTACAGAAACGTTGCAAAAACCCATTCAGGCTGCGGGGCTTCTGAAGGCAAACATTCCCATACACAATATACCCCATTTTCAATCTAAAACAGGAAATGCAGCCAATTATTTGCTTAGATTAAAGCGCAGCATTTGAGTTAACTTTGCAATGCAACTTGATGATTACCATTTTCACATTCTAATTCCAACCTGGACAGAGAGAGAGAGAGAGAGAGAGAGAGAGAGAGAGAGAGAGGAAAACATTTAAACATATTTATTACCTGTTTTGCTGTGATACAAGAGGAGAGGCTTTGGGGATATGAATGGCTGGGTGCCTGGCGTGGGGAGGAGGAGGAGGAGGGGGAGGGGAGGGAGGAGGGTGTGGGAGAAGGAAAACTGGAAAGATACAGATTGAGAATGAGGGCATATGAGGGAGAGAATAAAAGAATCTGCGGGGGAAGCAACAGAAAGGAAGGTATAATCGAACGTGAATAGGGATTGAGCAGGTAAACTAGGAAATAACAAAAAAAAACGAAGAAATGTATTCAGACATACATACATATATATACACAATTTATTTATATACACACACACATATATATATATATATATATATATATATGAATTTATATATAAATATAAAAATAAATACATTTATAAATATATATAAATAAAGATAACATAAATATATGTGTACTCATATACAGTATATATATATATATATATATATATATATATATATATATATATATATATATATATGTATATGTGTGTGTGTGTATTAATTTATATATACATATATACATATATATACATAAAATACATATATATATATATATTTATATATATATATATATATATATATATATATATATATATATATATATATATATATATATATATATATATATATATATATAAATCTTCTCCAGCAGAGAGAGAGAGAGAGAGAGAGAGAGAGAGAGAGAGAGAGAGAGAGAGAGGTAACATAAGCAAGCAAAAAGGATAAGATAAATGGGCAGTATGAGGCTCATCCGTCACAGGCTTACCCACTTCCTCAGAGGGGGAACGCTGAGTCTCCCTCACGTATTATCAGCGAAATCCCCAGCGCCTTTTCCCCTCAACACCTTCAGCAGAGGGGAAATCGCCGGGAGAGAGACAAAGCAAGTGACGAGATAAAGGCAGGAATGGAAAAAAGAAGTCCGTGAACAATAGCTTACGTACTGTTAATATAGTGGCCTTTAGTAATAATATATATATATAGTATATATATATATAAATATATATATATATATATATATATATATATATATATATATATATATATATATATATATATATATATATATATATATATATATATATATATATATTTCTGACTCACATCAGGAACGAACCCAGGTCTTTCAATTGCAAGGCAAGGCCATTGCCGACCAATTGAAAGACCTGGGTTCGATCCTGAAGTGAGTCAGAAATTTATTTCTGTTACGCACGTGATTGTGATTATTTCTAATATATATATATATATATATATATATATATATATATATATATATATATATATATATATATATACATATGTATATATATAAATATCTACATCTATATACATACATGCATATACATATGTATATATAAATACGATTACTTTTAATCTTTACTATTCATATCCCACGACCTCCGCAACATAAACAAAAATAACAGAACGATAAATCAGGCAAAAAAAAAACAAATTATAAATAAACAAAAAACTACAAACTCTCAAACATTCTAACATTTTAACTTTTGTCCAAACTTCCTGATAAACTTGACAGAAAAAGAGACTCGTTCCCGTACACCAGTTTTTATTTACTTTCCTTTTATTTTTTTAACGCTGGCAAGACTTAATAAAGCTAATTTGATTACGTACGCCAATTTGCTCTGTACCTCCCGAGTCCTTCAGGCGTAAGAGAACCGCAAAACTTGAGAGAGAGAGAGAGAGAGAGAGAGAGAGAGAGAGAGAGAGAGAGAGAGAGAGAGAGAGAGAGAGAGAGAGAGAGGAGTACTTGCTCCATACAGCGCATAAACTTTAAGCAAAGAGAGAGAGAGAGAGAGAGAGAGAGAGAGGAGTACTTGCTCCACACGGCACCTAAACTTGAAGCACACCTGAGAGAGAGAGAGAGAGAGAGAGAGAGAGAGAGAGAGAGAGAGAGAGAGAGTGCATCGTGCTATCAAACACAACAACACGCCCAAGCAATGAACCATTTGACGTCATAATTATCAATGAAATGCTATTCAACTGGAAAGAACAATCGCCGTGATTATCACGAATGAGAAATACATTTTGAAGGAAGTGACAAAAATATCTGTATTACAACACACGCAATTTAATAAGAGACAAATTGCCTCTATATATTAAAAATCGTATGTACCCGCTGTCGTTGGATTAAGTAGGCCTTATGCCAGCTTGGGCTCTTTCTGATAATAATTCTGCTTAAAAACAGATTTAAATTTCTGTCCACAGCAATCAACAAGAAAAAATAAATAAGCAAAAACAAGAAACACCATGAAACAAGTAAAAACTGCGCCGAAACTTCTTCGGCGCAATCGAGTTTTCTGTACAGCCGCTACAGCGTATAATCAAGGTAACCGAAATTAGATCTTTCTTTCGGTGGTCTCGGTATAATGCTGTATGAGCCGCGGCCCATGAATCTTTCACCACGGCCCCTTGGTGGCCTATCCAATATCACTGCCAGAAGCACGATTATGGCTAAATTTAACCTTTAATAAAATAAAAACTACTGAGGCTAGAGGGCTGCAATTTGGTATGTTTGATGATTGGTGAGTGGATGATCAACATACCAATTTGCAGCCCTCTAGCATCAGTAGATTTGAAGATCTGAGGGCGGAAAGTAAATGTGCGGACGGACAGACAAAGCCGGTACAATAGTTTTCTTTTACAGAAAACTATAATTATCAGTAAGAATGAAAACTGATAATTCAGTAATTTAGGAGTCAATAGTCTACAAAAATAATAAGTACAACCTAGCAATAATATCTTTGATGATTAACAGAACACTGTTAATAAGATTCTTTATTTTTCGCGTAATATTTAAGCAAAGGGCGAATTTGAACCTTAATTAACAACCTGTCAATCAACTTTGCCATAAATCTCACTCCAAATACAAGCAGGTTAATGACCAATTTCTCTTCAAGGTAATTATAAATTACCTTCCCTTTACGTTACACTTTTCTAATGTTAACAAGGTAATTATAATGTAATTAGCAAGAGAGAGAGTTATCTCTACAGGTTAAAATGAAAGCATCCGCAGGATGGAAACATAATGAATGTTTACATAAGATTTATGACCGGAAGTTGATTATGACTAAAAAGAAAATATTATGAACAACAGAGTTCATCAATAAAAAAACAGAAATATGAACAACTGGTCTCGACAACACGAGTTCCCAAAAGATAATATTAAATGAAAAGCAAAATATCTATGGTCGAGATATTATCCATTGCCATCAAAATGTATTTGCACTGTACTTCATAGCAAACAAAATCAAGCATTCGGCGCAATCGAGTTTTCTGTACAGCCGCTACAGCGTAAAATCAAGGCCACCGAAAATAGATCGATCTTTCGAAGTCCTCGTTATAATGCTGCCAGAGTCTCGGCCCATTAAACTTTAACCACGGCCAGGTGTTGGTCTGTCCTATATCGTTGCGAGAAGCACGATTATGGCTAACAAACCTTAAATAAAATAAAAACTACTGAGGCTACAGGGCTGCAATTTAATATGTTTGATGATTGGAAGATGGATGTTCAACGTGACAATTTGCAGCCCCTCTGGCCTCAGTAGTTTTTAAGATCTGATGGCGGACAGAAAAAGTGCGGACAGAATAAAGTGCAGACGGACAGACAATGCGGGGTAATAGTGTTCTTTTATAAAGAGCTAAAAATAAATCACCTTTTATACTTCCGAGAACTAAAAATAAATCACCTTCTATACTTCCGAGATTTTCCTATTCCTGTTCGTAAAGAAGGTGGAAAAATGATAATAAACTTTCATAGAATAATACAAAAACCATTACAAAATACAGAGCACAAGTAATTCTAGGTATCAGGTACAGTTCCAGTAACCAAAATAGCACTTCCGTTGACATTTTGCTAGAGTTAAATCTAATATTTGCTTTAGGAGTTAAATTGTGTGTGTAATTTTGAATACCCATGTATGTATGCATGTATATGTTTATATATATATATATATATATATATATATATATATATATATATACACACACAAAAAATAAGAAAACTGTCTGAGAATACCCGTATACATATGTATAAATATGTCATATACATATATATGTACACATTATGTCTAAACAAACATATGATAGATAACAGATAAACAGATAGACAGATTACATTACTGTATATATATATATATATATATATATATATATATATATATATAAATTACAAAAGAAATCATATGACATAATAGATAAACAGAACTGATATACCGATAAGAAGGCACATGAAAACAATTCTCAAACGTAACTTCATAAAGCAAAAAGAAAGTAATTTTAAAGCAGTACATGTGAGTATGAGTTCGCCCTCTCTGAAGTGAAAGAGCATGACTTTTAATTAAGCAGTTACTGTGACACACCCAAATCACTTCTCGTTCAAAGACAATCGAGATCAAGTCTCTCTCTCTCTCTCTCTCTCTCTCTCTCTCTCTCTCTCTCTCTCTCTCTCTCTCTCTCTCTCTCTCTCTCGTCATTCGAGATTAGATTTTTAAAATAACTGTTTAAAAGAAAAACAAAAAGATTCAAAAATTTCATTACTTAATATTTGGGGCGGCCTCTCTCTCTCTCTCTCTCTCTCTCTCTCTCTCTCTCTCTCTCTCTCTCTCTCTCTCTCTCTCCCAGCCATTCTAACTACCAGTTTCTTTGCAAAGTGGCTACCAACAGACCTCCACCCCGACTCCATGGCCTCAATGATGCAATAAAAGTCATAAAACCAACTGCAATCCGAAGCTATAGGCACATGCCATGCAATGTGCACATAACTGTCACGCAATTCGACGCAATTCCACGCAATCCGGGCAAAAAGCAAACGGACTGCCATGGCAGTCCAAACGCCTACAAATGCCCACGAGTCCAAGATGTGAAAACGAGAAGGCCTGTCAGCTAGTGTTGCTATGATAGCAGCATATGACCGTTTCTGAGTGATATTAAATTGTATGAAACACAGGAGGGGAAATGAATTCGCGAATTGAGTTAAAGTCATACAAATGACCAAAATATTTGCAGATTCAAGCTGGAATAAATCGTATTAAAGTCATGCGAATGTTGCATAAAATAAATAAACATTAAGGCCGGCTGTCTCTATACAAATACTGTAACTGTCGATTTAAAGTGTATGCACATCAACTAACCTATTGTGATACAACAGGGATTCAAGAACGTCGACTCAATTGTTATATCTATCACACTGACCCACAATTTTGTCTATTATCAAATATTTGTGGTTATACTTTCTACAGAAAGCCTTGATATCTAAAATATTGTCACAGTTCATTTACTACTGATATTCAATCTTATTTTGACAGGTACTGAAAAAAAAGACTATTATAAACCTTGAAGTTTCGGAACAAGAAGTATAAAATAATTTGTGAATATAAATATCTAAGGAATTCGAAAGTTCATTCAATAACTCCTAGTTTTGTATTCCTGACCGAAAAATAGTCTAAAAAACCTCAAAGCTTGACAACAAGGCTTAGTGTGTCAGTCTAAGTGCGTCAAGAAAAAACAAACTGTTTGTTTTAATTTTTTTATTTTACTTCAACCTCAACAACTGATCTTGACGATAAAAAAATGCAAATGAAAGTTAGTCCAAACACTTAACGCAGGTCCACTGAAATCATTCTTGCTCCATGGGATGAAGCCCAGATTGTTAAGGAAGATGTAGTCTCTCTCTCTCTCTCTCTCTCTCTCTCTCTCTCTCTCTCTCTCTCTCTCTCTCTCTCTCACACACACACACACGCATACAAGCACACACACCTAAAACTATATTAGCTCTCGCTGGACGTTTAACTAATTGATATTCAGTAAAACCACACATGGGAATAATAAACGGATCAGAAAAAGATGAAAAAGGGAGAAAAAGACGAAAAACGAAACTGATTTCCCTAAAATATTAAGTATTGGTGAATACGCGAAACTCCTCTTCAGTCCTTTAGCAAACACCGCGCATCTGACGAAATCTGTAAGCTCGCCCCACATCTAAAACGAAATCAACAAAAATTCTAAAAACGTTCCTGTTATTAATCAGCAACCGGCCTACTCGTGAAGTTCGGAAGGTAATCAAGCAATTGAGTTAGACTACGCAATTTTAAAAGCACACCTGCCAGAGTATAAACTACGGAGGGTCATCAACGCTCACAGCCAAAGTTCCTACTAAGTTGGCAGATTCATATTTCTGTCAGAAAATGACCTGGCAATACTGCCAAAAAACGGAACACTGCAAAATATTCGAAACTGAGATATGCCACCTCGTGGGCTCGTGAAACGCTAATACACAAGTTACTGCAGTTTCAGAATGATTCTTCAATGCTTTATTTAGGGGGTCCCATTTGCAGTATCTGCAAAATCAGTAGTAAAGCAAGGGAAAACTGCAGTATCTGCCATTTTTCTCAGTTTTGTATATTTGCAGATACTGCCGTCTCGCATTTTAGGGCAGTATATTCCTATATACGTTATCTATTTTCTTTTTATATACGTTATCTATTTTCTAACGCTAGATATTAAACGACTGATCCCATAAAAGACACGTGACAAGGGCTTTTTCATCCTGGACCTGGAGAAAGCAAGAAGTATGTACGAATGTCAAGGAACTGGTCACGATCCTTCTGAAGTGACTGATGTTTCTGAAGCTTTTTGCATAATCTGGTTACACTGGGTTAAGAATTGAAAGGTCGAACGTGGGTGTGAGTCTATGTTATTTCCAGAGGAAATAACATACATTTACAAACATGCAGGCGCACATGTTTATTCCTTCTTTTAAATGTCTATACAAATATAGGTATATAATATATATACTGTATATATATATACTTGTTTATTTGTATATATACTGTATGTAGGCATGTATGAATGTGTGTACGTGTGTATGTATGTATGCATATATATAAAATATATATATATATATATATATATATATATATATATATATGAGTGTGTACATATATATATTTACATATATATACATACATAAATACATACATACATATATTTATACAGTAAGTATGTATGTATATATCTACATATGTAAACATAGTGTATACCTGCGACCGCCCGTATGCTTACGCATGTATATATGTATGTGGTATGTTTCATTAACATACACCAGGCTTTTCTTTCCCCGTTGCAAGCGATAACTATACAAACATTAATTTAAATTTCAATGAACGCACCCTCCGAATGGTAATGAATAAATGATAACAGTAAATAAACGGCGCCAGGCGCGTAGGATAGCGCTGGGGATCCTGCGAAGGATTTCAATCTATAATACACCGTGGGAGCATTCTCCCAGGTGTCCCTGCGAAGCATTCGTTACGTGGGGATGTTAATGCTCTCTCTCTCTCTCTCTCTCTCTCTCTCTCTCTCTCTCTCTCTCTCTCTCTCTCTGCTGCTTTCTGACTCTCTCTCTCACTTTGCTGCTGCTGCTGCTTCTGCTCTCTCTCTCTCTCTCTCTCTCTCTCTCTCTCTCTCTCTCTCTCTCTCTCTCTCTCTCTGCTTCTGCTGCTGCTTCTGCCTTCTGTTCTCTCTCTCTCTCCCTGCTTCTGCCGTTCTCTCTCTCTCTCTCTCTCTCTCTCTCTCTCTCTCTCTCTCTCTCTCTCTCTCTCTGTTGCCTTCTCTCTCTCTCTCTCTCTCTACTCTCTTTTTCTATCTCTCTCTCTCTCTCTCTCTCTCTCTCTCTCTCTCTCTCTCTCTCTCTCTGTTGCCTCCTTTCTATCTCCCTCTCTCTACTCTCTTTTTCTATCTCATTCTCTCTCTCACTCTCTGCTACTGCTGCTGGTTTCTCTCTCTCTCTCTCTTTCTCTCTCTCTCTCTCTCTCTCTCTCTCTCTCTCTCTCTCTCTCTCACATCTGCATAATTGTGTTGTCACTGAATGTAAAACGGGATGAATAATGTATCCCGCTATATGTAAACACAATCAAAACTTCCGCCCGGACCGTGACTCGATTTCGCCACGGATGCCAGCGGTCCGGATGATGAATGGAAACAAATATATTAACAGGTCCGATGCACGGTGAGGGCCAGTCTTATATTTTCCCTTTTTATTTTTATTTTTTTTAAGTGATTTTCCGGTGAATGTCGATTAATTTCGATCGAGTTTTCTGTTCAGCGTATAATGCTGTATGAAACTCTCAGCTACGACCGGGCAGCGCTCAGTTGCTCCCCAGATGCAGTCAAGTGAAGGTGCGTCGGCGACACCGCCAGAAAGCGCTGCCAGACGCATGATCCACGGATAATCTTAACCTTAAATAAAATAAAAACTACTGAGACTAGAGGGTTGCAATTTGGTAGGTTTGATGATTGGAGGGTGGATGATCAACATACCAATTTGCAACCCTCTAGCTTCAGTAGTTTTTAAGATCTGAGGGCGGACACAATAAAGTGCGGAAGGACAGACAAAGCCGGTGCAACAGTTTCTTTTTACAGAAAACTAAATTGAGGAAATATAATTTAAAGGTACGTCACAAATTAGAGCTTCTAAATACAAACTTGTGACGTTTAAGGAGAAGGCGACCAAAATGCCTCATGGCTCAAGAACTTGGAGTAAAATATACTTTCCGCAAAAATAAATAACAAACAGAAATGATAAGCAACCAAACAGGTTGTAATAAAGAAAATGAACAATGAAAATGTTGTACTGACCAATTTAACGCTGTATAACCACCAAAATGTACTTCAGACTGGAGACACCATCTGTCCATTTTAATACTGAAAATAACCTCAATTAAAGATTCAAGACAAAACAAACGGCCAATATTAAAAACATACTACAACAGAGGAGAAATACAAGTTTAAATCTAGCTTTTTTAAGTAACCAGGCAGATATTTTATACTTTCACTTAACTTCTGTTGTCACTAACGATAACCTCCTACCCTTTTGTAAGCCCTATTACGCTTTCAGTTACGAAGTACTTAATCGAACAGTCCTACGCAAATAGTGACTTTAACTCAACTTATAATGATTTCACTGCTTGTTGTCGCAGTCCATTCCTGATGAAGACATTATTTAGAGAGATGTAATATCGGCCAGTGAGTAATGAGCTCTTCTCTCTTTATACATACATACACATATATATATATACATACATACATACATGCTTATGATAGTGTAGCATGTAAATACAAATATATACATAAACATCAAGTGTAGCATGTAAAAAACAAACATGCAAAAAAACAAACTCCCTCCCCACCCCGTACCCCAACCTCGCCCCTACCCCCACCCCACCACTATACCCTACCCACCCCCACCCCTCTAGTCCGAAACAGAAGTTGCAATACATCCTCGGCGGCGAAACAATATCACCACTATCCGAATTTGGCATAACAGGAGGAGGAGGAGGAGGAGGAGGAGGAGGAGGAGGAGGAGGAGGAGGAGGAGGAGGAGGAGGAGGAGGAGGAGGAGGAGGAGGGCATCGCAAAAATCGCGCGAAGGCCTCCCACGATTGATGGCTCAAATTTTCGGGTAATATCTCTTCTCGCTCTTTGCAGAATCTCTCCTAAATACGTCGACCGAATGGCTTCCGATATAACTCCCGTTTCAAAAATACGAGCGGCGCCTCTCCATTCTTGATTCCCTTCCGAAAAAAAGGGGAAAGAAAGGAAGGTTAAGAGAGAGAGAGAGAGAGAGAGAGAGAGAGAGAGAGAGAATGATTACACAGTTGGCCGTTTTCCTTTATATTGCGTTAAATTCTAAAAAAATGTCTTTAAATCAAAAACTATCAGCAAATTTTCATGTCTTATCCATACAAATTCAGCTCAAACCTAAATACAATTTTTCACTTTTAAGGGGAAACCCGGTTGCTTTAATTATTTTATAACCTGAAAGCAGTTCCACGGGAAATACAGACTTACGGTAGCACATTTTTCTAACAAGGTAGACGTTTTCAAGATACAAAGTTGAATTTTGTATGAGATGAAGTATCTGCGATCAGGAATAGAATAGTATGCATAAAAAATTATAGTTCATCCCCACCCCATTTTTTGGAAAAAAAAGGGGGTTATTTTAAAACTGCTCAGGCCAAAAACGCCATTTTCAAAAGTTGGGGTGAGAGGCCCCTATCATGCTGAACGCCTGATATCAGATCATTTCAAGACATTGAGGCTCTTCATCAGATTATAACTGTTTTACATTTAATGATAAGCCATATCAGGCTAAGAAGTAACTAGGATTAAGACACCTTACCAATAGGAATCGAGTAACTCACCATACTCTCACAGTGCAACGTTTGTTACGGTGGGCAGACGTACCTGGAAAAAATAAACGTACATTATTCTCACGTTTGCCGACAAGAATAACAAGATCTCAGCATTCACATTTATACAAAACCAGGTAACTACAGCACAGTCAGTGAATTTCACATTAAAATTTTACAATAACGAAGTAATTACTACAAGAATGTATCGAATTAAGTTGGCTGATGCTGACTTTCGTTTTTTAAATAATCATGAAAATTAGCATAGCATCGTTATTAATGAACGATGGACTGACAATAGCAAAGTTCATCAATGTCAGAAAAATCATCTGTTATAATTAAATATATGTGAGAACAAAAATCCTCTTAAATATTCCTGCAAATCAAACACACTTAAACATATCCATTTATTTATTGGAATTCTAAAACATACACACTTATAACTATATCCATTCAATAGAATTCTAAAACACTACATGTAAGCAACTCGTATTTATCGAAAATGAAGACACGTATTCTAAGATGAACTGCTTCTTCTACGAATTTACATACTCAGCTAGGATAAGAAGACCACTTCCTTTCTAAGTATGCAGAGTAGCAAACAGTGAGAAGTGTACATTAACTTGGTCAGCAGAAAACGTCTTTATCTGATTTCCTCTAAACGAGTACATTTAGACGCATTGTATATAAAAGAAAAAACCTCAGGTCAATCTTTTTTTTCAAAATCAAGTTAAACTGATAACTATGACGTGAAATTAGTCAAAAACTACAGAAAGCTGAATCAGATGGTAAGCATTTCCAATTTACTTAAGAACGAGCAAAATTTCTAATTTACTTATTAAAACTTTCCCATAATGCAACTTGCTGTTTACCTTTGCGCAATGGAAACTGAAGGTTGGGAATTTCTGTGAAGGACCAGTATGCTGCATTACATGGCCAAATGAAAACAAGTGTTATGTAACTTTTTTGAAAAAAACAAAACTTAAAATTTTAGTTCATTTTAACAAAAAATTCGCAGACAGAGAAACTGAGACACCAGTGCATGAGTCCTTTCGATAATATATTTTTTTAAGTAAATGCCAAAAGAGAAACACGCAAAACAGGCTGAAATGGTTGTCAAGTAAAAAAAAAAAAAAAAAAAAAAGTGAACAAAAATACTGCAAAAGATTTGTTAAAAGAAGACTGAATTCTAAAAGTACGAATCCCTCATATCTATTTATTTATCAGTTTTCCTTATACCCTGTCTCTCTCTTCAGACTGATTTCCCTTCAGAACCCTCTTGGGTTTAGAGTCAACTGACTCTGTTCATGAGGGTTTTCAGCTGAAGACTTAAAGAGAGAAAGAAAAAAAGAAAGAAAAATATCCCTCATATTTATTTACTTATCATATTCCATTATACCTTGCCTCTCTCTCTCTCTCTCTCTCTCTCTCTCTCTCTCTCTCTCTCTCTCTCTCTCTCTCTCTCTCTCTCTGTGTGCAGAGTCCTCTTGGGTTCACAGTCTGCTGATTCTGTCCAGGTGAAGATGTAAAGAAAGAGAGAGAGAAAATAAGAGAGAAAGAATCACAAAAAAAATAATAATAAACACTGTAAGAAAGTGACACCACACCTAAACTAAACTAAAGTGGCTTTCGAAATCCAAACGTAAAACCACCGGTGCATGAGGATGAAAATTAAGGACACTTTTTTGGAGGTGGCAATGAAGTCTCCGTCTCAATCAAATCGCAAATGACTTGGCCACCAATTACCATACCCTCAAAACTCCCAGAGGTAAAAGTGGGCGCCTTTAAAGTCGAGCTCTATGAATAATCAATAAGGCGTCTTCCAAAAACCCTTGATTAATGAATATTTCTCATTAGCGCAGTCGGAAAAAAATAGGCTGTTCCGGACGGGAGGTACCCGAAGATGGATTTGCCGACCGAGGGGCGCGAAGGTGCGGAGAGAGAGAGAGAGAGAGAGAGAGAGAGAGAGAGAGAGAGAGAGAGAGAGAGAGAGAGAGAGAGAGAGAGGAAAACAATATTTCTCGACTCGGAAATACGAGAGCAGATACAAGGATCATGATAATTTTCCGCTGATTATTCTATCTCTGATAATTTTTATTAAACAAACGGAGATGACAAAAAAAAAAATGTTAAATACTAAATTCAGGAAAATATTTCTCGACTTGGGGCAATCTCAGGTATTCTAAGATAAACGTCATCCATGTAATTTCATGATTTTTTTGCTGTGGAGACGCTCATATTGCAATCCCACTGCGATTCCAACAAGATTCAGTAATAATGATTTACTTTAGTTATACTTAATGAGAGGGAAGGCCAAGGTTCACGTGCATATCTAACATCTCTCTCTCTCTCTCTCTCTCTCTCTCTCTCTCTCTCTCTCTCTCCCCATACATACATGCATATATATATATATATATATATATATATATATATATATATATATATATATATATATATATATATATATATATATATATATATATATATATATATATATGTGTGTGTGTGTGTGTGTGTGTGTGTGTGTATACTCATTTTTCTTATTACAAGTCACCTCCTTTTAGGAGAGGCGACAATAGGCTCAATTTAAGAGAAATAACTATAAAAAGTGAGCTAGTGCGCATGAACACACACACGCAAGGCGCAAGGCGCACACACACACACACACACACACACACACACACACACACACATATATATATATATATATATATATATATATATATATATATATATATATATATATATATATATATATATATATATTTTACCCACCCTCGTAATAGCAGAGCACAGTTGTAACCAACCACCCACTCCCGTTCCTTTACTTCATCCGCTGATATAAGTCTCGGAAAATGGGGTCTAAATATTATTTTTTTTTTAACAATCCATCAAATGTCCGCGAAATATGACGTTACCTTTCAACCGAAGGGTGGGAGGGAGGAGGTTTGGTTCAGAAACACGAAAACCGTTTTATAAGCTGTTTTTTCCAATTTATCGCGACGAACGAAAGCTCGGAATCATCCGTGAATTCGTTTGGTAGAATCTGTCGCTTTCCGTGATAAAATAGAGAAGAATTTGTGGAAAATCTGGGTATTTGTCGGTATGGCTGTGTGGGCAACAAAAAATTGAAATTCCATGTAAAAAACAAATTAAAAAATACATTGAAATCTGAAAAACATTGAATATATGGGGATTTACAAAATGCATTGTTCAGCAGAGAGAGAGAGAGAGAGAGAGAGAGAGAGAGAGAGAGAGAGAGAGAGAGAGAGAGAGAGAGAGAGAGAGAATGAAATTTAAACCTATTTCCATCATCCTGCCTGAGAGAGAGAGAGAGAGAGAGATGAAATGTACACCTATATCTATCTTCCTGGAAGAGAGAGAGAGAGAGAGAGAGAGAGAGAGAGAGAGAGAGAGAGAGAGAGAGAGAGAGAGAGAGAATGAAATTTAAACCTATTTCCATCATCCTGTCTGAGAGAGAGAGAGAGAGAGAGAGAGAGAGAGAGAGAGAGAGAGAGAGAGAGAGAGAGAGAGCAACAAATCAATATTGTACTTGTTACTGGATTATTTCAATAACTAATGCAACTCTGTCATATGCCGACAAACTCGCTCTGTCTCTATCATTCTCTTTCTCTCAATGATTCCCCTAAGCCCAGATATCTTCTTTTCTCCTCCTCTTTTTCCCTTCGGTATCCATCATTAGGCCCCCAAGAGGACAGTGAGACGAGGAAAAATGCAGGCTGTACACATTAGGAGATACTTAATACGGCAACCGTCGCGTAATGCCATGTTCTGGGTACAAGATTTTATCTTCTTTACCTTTCAGTTCCTTCAGATTTATCCATTATTTCCAATTACTTTCTTTGGTTCATATTACTGACCTAATGTGTTCCTTCCCTTATCTTTATTATCTTCAGGTTTACTTATTCTTCCCAATTCGTTTCTCTGGGTTCCGTTATCTTTATGTTAACCTTTATTTATATTAATAACTTATGTATACAATTCTCTTCACTTGAAACTATTCCTTACCTATATTTGTTAACGGGATAATTATAATTTGATTCATTCTTACAACAGTATTGAGGGAAAACTCTAAAGGTAAGTGAATATAATTGGTAATTATATACAGTGTACATTTTCTTTAAAATTAAATGTCTCAACACAAAACAGAATTATTTCCATTATAAACAACATTTTTAACTAGAAGAAGCTTGCATGCATCAATATACTTTTTAATTATACTTGAGTTACATACATCAATATACTTTTTAATTATAGTTGAGTTATAGACATCAATATGCATTATTTTGAATTACAGAAATGATAGGTAAGACACAAGAGGAATATTAAGCGAAAAACAGCTAAATAAAAAAATAATCCTGCATAATATAAACAGCTGTAAAATAAAGTGAACAGCATACTTTGCTGTAACAAAAAGCCCATTAACGAAAGATATGCTTAATAAATTTCCGAAGAAAATGGCGTCCAGAGTGAAATCCAAGAGATTCCTGGAACAGGTTACCAGGAACAGATTACAAGCCGAAGATCATTAAACGTTACGAACGGTATAGTTGCTGGAGGAGACAGAGATAAGACAAAGATAATAGTGCAACATGTCAAGAATGGGATCTCTGGGCCATTTCATAATTGCAAGGTGACTTTGACAGAAGATATCGGGTTTCAGTTAGTCACACCCATGAAGAAAAATTATAATTTTTTTTTCTCATTTCTTAAAACTTTTATTATATAAGCTCCCATCACAAAATTATATTATGTAGTTTATTTCTGATTGTCATACCTTTTAGTATAACTTATAGTTTTTTCTGTTCTAAAACGTTCATTATATGAGCTCACTTTACAAAATTATATTACGTAGTTCATTTCAGATAGTCCTACCTTTAAAGACAACATATCATTTATTTATTGCTTCATAACTTTTTTTTTATAAAAAGCTTTCCTCACTGAATCATATTACGTAGTTCAGCTCAGACAGTCACACCTATTAAGACAACTTATTATTTATTGATTAGTTTATAATTTTTTTTTATAAAAAGTTCCCCTCACAAAACTAGGCTATATTACATAGTGCAATTCACACAGTTACACCCATTAAGACAACTTATAATCTATTGATTGTTTTGTTACTTTCTTTGTAAAAGCTTCCCTCGCGGAATATATTACGTGGTTCATTTCAGATAGTCGTAACTTTTAAGACAAGTTATAATTCACTGATTATAACTAAAAAAAAAAAGCTTCCCTCACAGATTTCTATTAAGTATTTCAGTTCACAAAGTCACACCTATTAATACCACTTATAATTTATATACTGTGCTGTAAGGTCGCAATAAAAGTTGCCCAAATGCTGTAGTTCACTTTAAATGGGGAATATTACTTTCGTCAACCTTTTTCAATCTTCGGTCTGTACCTACTGACACCCATAAGCTATCTCACAGTGATATGGTACCCAATCGTTTTTGATTGACAGTCTCATTAGCATTCCTTATTAGAGCATTCGGCTGGAACCAATGAAATCCTACATGAAGGAATGGAACTGGTACCACAGAAGACGATTTCCTTCAGGAATCTTGCTTTTGTAATATGCAAATCAAATCATACTCCCATTTGCGAAGGAGCAAAGTTTTCATTGAAGAAATTATATAACAACAGAGTCTATCACAGAGTAAATCATTCTCGTGTTGGTGAAGTACTAAACGATTTATTTCCGAAATTACAAAATCACAGACTAACACGGAGGAAAAATTGTATATTTTACGGTACCACAACAATTGAAAAGAGACATTTTGGAAGGACACTGAATATTCATGAAAAAATCCCTCTTTACATAATCTGGAACTCTGAAAAATGCTGTTCCCTGAAATGCATTATTTTATAATTTCATATAAAATTCAGATAATAACTATTAATGTATAAAGAGAACTAAATCTTGAAATAATGGACATAGGCTAATAAGAACTGCTTTTGTGAAGAATTTTACTGCGTAGATAATACGACTGAAGCACAAAGTTCACTTTCTAAGAAGTATTCTCTTGGAAAATATGCAACTGCAATATCTGAGATTATACCGTAAAGATGTTGCAAATATTAAGACTAAGTGAATCTGATATTGCTGAGACTTCTATTCTAATAATCTGATGTTGCAGAAGCAAAGCCTTGAGCAACTCAGCATCAAAGTCGATACAAATCTTACAGAGCCTGACATTAAAAGAGTTTGTATTCTTAACGATATAAAGACTTCTTGTCTAAATATTGTGACAGTGAAAGACTAGAAACTTAATTTTGAGCAATAGATTGTATGAGACAGGCAAAAATTTAGAGAGATGTTCTATCCTAATAGAATGAAGACGGATTTCAATGGCTAAGGTCACAGATGTATTAAGATACAAGAGCAAATACAGTGGTAAAAGTAAAAACTCCTTTAATTATGACAGGATCAATATTGCAAATACTTTATATGGCTCCTTGGTACTGATGAAATCTATTATAATGAACATACAGCAGACCTTGGCAATTGCAAAGTGAAATGACATTGCCTTAAATCATATCAACTCTGCGGCAGAAATAAAACAGAAATACAGCATACATTAATGCACTGGCACCCTCGGCAATACAGCAACAATACACCACATAAAGAGTATTTGGGAGTGAGTATAAATTCAGGCAATTCTCAACGTTAAAACACACACGCATTCGTATATACAACAACAAACTGCGAGGGCAGGAAGTACCAGGAACGACGTGACGTCGTTCATAATGTAAACTATTTATGAAATGAGCGTAAGATATTGAAATAGCCTGGAAATTACATAAGGAATGAGAGGAACAGCAGAAGGGAACAGAATGTTTATGTCTCGGCTTGTTAAAACAATCATCTCACTGTGATCGAAATGACCTGGGCTCGCAGAATGAACTAGGTGAGACTATCAAACTAGCTGAATGAATAAATAACTTTGGGAGAGAGAAATGATATTGAAAGCTAAGAAAATCTCAGGATATCTCAGGATATGTTAAGATTCCTTTATAGTGTTATAGAAGGGGTATAAGGGTATCAGCTGAGTATGAAAGCAAACAGTGCACTTTGGGAGTTTGAGTTTCACGTGTCAGAAAGCGGATGAGTGTAGTCTGCTTAAATTGTTATAAGATGAACTTGCAAAAAACTATGTTCGTTTTTGTATCAAACTTTCATATTATATATATATATATATATATATATATATATATATATATATATATATATATATAATATATATATATATATATATATATATATATATATATATATATATATATATATATATATATATATATATATATATATATATAATATAATATATTTTATTTATTTATGTTATATTTACACACATATGACACTACACACACATATACAGAGATGCAAGTTACACACTCTCTCTCTCTCTCTCTCTGTTCGTCTAATGATTTTATTTATTTCGTTCCTTTAAGAACTACCGAGAGCCGAATCTCCTCTCTCTCTCTCTCTCTCTCTCTCTCTCTCTCTCTCTCTGCTCCTTTCATTAATTTTTGTTCATGCTTTGTAGGACCTGCCGAGCGACCCATCAACCGAATACGAAACTTTCCGAATCGAGACTTCCAGAGTACACAGAAGTTTGCAGACTAAACAAGACTAACCTCGAACTTTTTCTGTCCCCCGCCCCCTCCCGGAACTTTCGTTTGCCAAAATTTAGGTCTCTAATCAATTCGACATAAAAAGAAATTGCTCCTGAAGTCGAACTGGTGAATCACCTGTTTCTGGCGAGGTTATAAATCTCTAATGATGTTATTATTGCAAGCTAGGTCCTAGGAAAGGTATACATCGTTGTTTTGTTGTTGTTATTATTATTATTATTATTATTATTATTATTATTATTGCAAATTCGGTTCTATTATTAATGCTCAATAATTTGCGTTACCTCAGTCAATTATTTTGATCACTTCTGGCTTTCACTTACGTTCACAGTTTTCAAAAGCACGCGCAAAAAATAAAGAAAAAAACAAGGTAAAATTAAGTGAGGGGAATGGCATTAAGGAGTTTAAATATTAGACAAACAATAGAATTTGATAGAACAACTGAAGAGTTGCAATCGTAAGATGTTTAAGGACAACTGAGTGGCAGGAAATTGTCTCTAAAATACGTCTAAATGAAGGAACGGGCGAAAGGAATAACGATTCCTTTGTACAAGGAAGTGTGATGGAAAAGACTACGACAAAGGAAAGTGTCGTAGGATTTCCACTGACAAAGTAATACACAGGGCAGAAGGATTAATATGCGAACAAACACGTAGGATTAGATAAGGAATCGGGGGAGCCGATTTCAAGTGTACCAATGGAGTCAGCAGTGTGTGCCATACAAGGACCGTGAGAAAAATATTATGTTGGAAAAGATAGACACAAGAGAAAAAGATAACGTTAGAATAGATAAGACACAAGACAAAAAGATAATGTTGGAAAAGACAGACACAGTCGCAGCTCAACTTAACAGACACTGGGGATCTGGCTTCCTGATAAGTAACAGTGCGATAAGTAACAAAGATCCTATATTAAGCCTGCACCCGATTATTTTCTAGGTGTCTTACAGATAACAGCAAATCCACATAGTTTCTAACCTACACTAACCTGTACTTTCCACTTAACATTCAATTTAAGAAATTTATCGAAAGATGTATGATATCTAGAATGGTAGCCGAGCAAAATATAATGATAGTAATGTAGCCGATAAGTGGAATAGTCCGTTAAGTTTAGGTCCATTAAGTTGAGCTGTTACTGCATACATTACTGAAATGTTACATTCGCGTGTATTGACTTTCGACAAACCCGAAGATATATATTATTGAGAATACAATCGAATGCACTAAGACGTAAACTGACTTTGGCTACATACATTCATATCAGGTTATAATGACCGCCAGTCAACTAAAGCAGAAAATATTAAACAGTGAATTTCACCAAATGCTTCCATTTAGCTAAAATACACTTCAAATTCACGCATAACAAAGTATTTACGACAACGGTTAATCTACGGGAAACGTGAGAATTTAAATTAACGAAATAACTACAAACCTACCTAGACCTTTTCAAAGCCAAAACGAATTTATTTAGGAAGTTTTGTTTTTAAATTTGCGCATAAAAAAGAACTTATGACAGCTGTCAATCAAAAAGAAACAAGACTCTAAATGAGATTACCTGAGCAATTTTTATGAATGTCTTTAAGTCATCTACGAAGACGTTTTCATAGACAAACGAATTTATTTACGAAAATATTTTTAAAATTTATGCATAAAAAGTACTTACGACAACGTATGGGAAAAGTGATCCAAAATGAGATTACCAGAGATATTTTTATAAACAAATTTAAATGAATGAAATGACCACACACGTACAGAAGTCACTTTCATAGCCAAAACGAGTTTACCGAAGAAAATAATTTTAAAATTTGCGCATAAAAAAGTACTTATGACGGTTGTTAATATATGGAAACGTGACCCAAAATGAGATACCAGAGATATTTTTATAAACGAATGTAAGTGAATGAAATACCCACACACATACCCACACATATCCACAACCCTATCCCCTTCACCAGAGTAACAATTTTCAGCATCATACCACAACCAAGAAGATTACTGCTAAACAAACAAACGACTGGGGTTAGATAGCGGCTATTTAGCGCCGCGGGAATGGCACGCTATCAAAAGCCAAACAACTCTCGATGAAGGCTACCAGAAAATGAAAGAGGTTTGTTGTTCTCTCCCCCATTCTTACCGAAGGGCATGCGGCCGAACAACAAGTGTTTCACTGTGTTGGCCGAGGCATCTCAAAGGAGCAACAGTACTCCTGAAACCCAATGCCAGAATACTTAGAGCAATCTATATGATTACTTTTATAATACGTTTGCTTAAGCGATACCAATGCAATTGGCTGTTACGTAGTATAGTAGTAATGCGTGTAATTTTGGAATATCTTATTCCATTTGACATATAATTTGTAACAAATGTAATTTAATTGAGTCTATTTATACTATGCACAAGAAGGGCCCTTTTCAAAAGAGACTTAGAGTGAAGAATAAAACATTCTTGTTCCGGATAGGAATCAAACCTGAGCAAATTATCCACGCCACTACATATCCTGATACCCTCCATATTGCTTGTTTATCACATCAATGCACACACACACACACACACACACACACACACACACACACACACACACACACACACATATATATATATATATATATATATATATATATATATAAAAAATATATATAACATCCACATTTACTGTCATCTGCGCTCAATGAAGACCTCCAGGAATTGCCAATTACACATTCAGGACCCTCTACCTTCGAGGTAAATAAATTCTGTAAACTTCACACAACACACACACACACATATATATATATATATATATATATATATATATATATATATATATATATATATATATATATATATATATATATATATATATATATATATATAAATGTATAAATGAAAAAAAAACAAAACACCAACAAACCTCTTAGAACCACAAACCACTACCTCAGCGAATGCATGCCCTGTCTACGCATCCCGTATTCTCAGTGCCATTAAGACCCCTGATATTTTTGTAACCCCATCCATCCCACCGATGATGATGATGTCACAGACACCGTCGCCATAAGTCTCAATTTAGCCGAGAGAGGCGTCGACAGCTCGCTGACATTCCGAGGGCGATGAGAGCTCTCGAAATTCCTCCCTTATTTTTTTTTTTCTGAAAGCACGCCATGAAGTTTATAGTTCATGAATGGCAAAACAAGAAGATGAGGGTAAGGAGGTGGGGTTCCCCACCCCCCTTCTGCAGGGGAAGGGGTGGGGGTGGGGGACGACTCTGGAGGGTGCTGGCAAGAGGAAAACTGATGAAAATTGAAATGGAACAAGAATACCTTGTTTCGAGCAAGGCATACGCAGTGTAGCCAAACCACGTCAACCCTGAATTTATACACTGAATAAATCAATCGAAAGAAACTTTCATTATGGCATTACCACTAAATTGGGACGCACAAAAATGTAAACAATAAATAAACAAGTAAATAAGTTTAACCACGGCCCCGGTGTTGGCCTATCCTATGTCGTTGTCAGAAGCACGATTGTGGCTAACTTTAACCTTAAATAAAATAAAAACTACTGAGGCTAGAGGGCTGCAATTAAGTATGTTTGATGATTGGAGGGTGGATGATCAACATACCAATTTGCAGCCCTCTAGCCTCAGTAGTTTTTAAAATCTGAGGGCGGACAGAGGACAGAATAGAGTGGGAACGGACAGACAAAGCAGTCCACCCTATGAGGTCTGTTAGTGATATAAGTAAAAAAAAAAAAAAAAAAACAACCAACGACTGTAATGTCCAAAAATCTATTTTTATAATTTACTGGATGTCAATAATGTTACGAAAACTGTCTAAGAATAACGATACTTCAAAAGTATTAAACCGAGTAAAAGAGTTAAATCAAAACTAAATTGACAATATAAAACCTAAGATTAACAGGCACCGCCCAAGCAGACGTTTTAATAAAGAGTTTACAACAAAAACTTCCAGATAATTAGTAACAAATAAACACGGCTGAGAAAATAACGAAAGATTACACCAAGACATCGCATGAACCCCCAAAACCGTAACCTGGAAGTTCTCATCCAAAACCTCTGAAAGATGCAACCCAAAACCAACATCAAAAAGTTTGAAAACCAAACTTTGACATCCAGTGCAAAATCCAACCCAAAATCCAACCCAAAATCAACATCAGAACGATTCTGAAACCCAAATAAGAAGAACAACTCTGAAACCCCCCATTAGAACGACTCTCAAACCCAAACATCAGAACGAAATCAGAACCCTGAACTCAAACATCAGAACGACTCTGAAACGAACGACTCTCAAACCCAAAATCAGAATGACTCAGAACGACTCTGAAAACCAAAATCAGAACGACTCTGGAACTCAAACATCAGAACGACTCTGAAACCCAAACATCAGAACGACTCTGAAACCCAAATATAAGAACGACTTTGAAACCCAATCATCGGAACGACTCTGAAACCCAAACATCAGAACGACTCTGAAACCCAAACACCAGAACGACCCTGAATCCAAACATCAGAACGACTCTGAAATCCAATCACAAGAACGACTCTAAAACGCAAACCATAAGAACGACTTTGAAACCCAAACCTACAGTAGCCACCCAAAGCAAATTCCAACCCAAAACCAACATCAGAACTACTGTGAAACCCAAACACCAGAAAGAGTTTGAAGCCCAAACTTAGACACCCAAAGCGAGGCGCCTGTCTGGAATTCCAACAAGCGACGTCCCTGGCAGATGCCTCCGGCGGGTGTTCCGACCGTTCTCGAGGAACCCAACACGACCCAGCAAGACCCAACAAGACCCACCAGTCAGGCCTCACCGACGCCTCCGATAATCCTTTGACAGCAGAATCTCATCAGTTTGTCCGGGATGAGACGAGACGAGGAGACGAAGTCTTCCTGAATTCGGGAGCCACGATGAATGAATGAATGAGAGTCCCTTTGAAGGCGGGTTAGGTTGTTTCAGCCCACCGCCGCTGCTTCTATCTCTCTCCCTTCCCCCTCCCCCCATCACAAGTCTGAAACAACACGAGTACAGAATTGATCCTAACGAGGACAGATATTCGCTCTCGATTCAGCTGCCACCTTCCAACCAACCAGAGTTGCGTTGCCCCTCCTATTTCAATTTCAGTTCCATTCTCTCTCTCTCTCTCTCTCTCTCTCTCTCTCTCTCTCTCTCTCTCTCTCTCTCTCTCTCTCATCGTCATGGATTGCATGCTTATTGCTTCTGTATCATAAACTCTATCTCTCTCTCACCGCACACACACGTGACGTGGATTACTTAGAATAAATTATTGTTTCTGCATCACATTCTCTCTCTCTCTCTCTCTCTCTCTCTCTCTCTCTCTCTCTCTCTCTCTCTCTCTCTCTCTCTCTCTCTCTCTGATGTGTGGTGAATTACATAGAACTTATTTTTTCTATATCATAAACTCTCTCTCTCTCTCTCTCTCTCTCTCTCTCTCTCTCTCTCTCTCTCTCTCCGATGTGTCATGGATTACATAGGATACTTTATTCTCTCTCTCTCTCTCTCTCTCTCTCTCTCTCTCTCTCTCTCTCGTGTCGAGGATTACGTAAAATACTCTACTGTTTCTGTACCACAAACGAAAAACTCACGTAAAGTTAAAAAAAAATGGGAATGTGTGTATTCATTAAAACCACATGTATGAACCCAATACACAACACACATATACATCCGTCCTTACCGTAAACTTGCAAACGGAAGCTGGCGGAAAGCAGTTACAAAATAACATGCCTGTGTGTGTGTGTGTGTGTGTGTGTGTGTGTTTTAGCAAAGACCATGCGAAGAGTACCATATGTATGGGGGCAGATTTAACACTGGTGTTTCTGGTGTATATAAAAAGAAGCAAAAATATGGCAATGGATGAAATATTAATTATATGAGGCTAGCTACTACTGGTACAATAAAAACGTACACTAAAAAACATGAAAAAAACTCAAAATCGGTAAATAAAATGCTTTCGAAAACTGGCAATGTCGTGGGGTATTAGTGTTGCTCGTGTAGAAAAAATAATGCAACATAATTATTCAAAAGGTAGTGCAGATTTTGCAATCTTTACTTTATAAAGTGTAATAAACTTTAACAAGAAAGTGCAGCAAATAATACAACAACATAATGCATAATACAACAAACTTACGTAATCTTTTGCTAGTGTTTATAAAGGGACAAATGCATATTTATCAGTTTTCAGCAAATCGGGGAGAGAGAGAGAGAGAGAGAGAGAGAGAGAGAGAGAGAGAGAGAGAGAGAGAGAGAGAGAGAGAGAGAGTTATTTGCCCCAAACAACGCCTAAACTTTAAGGAAATCGGAGAGAGAGAGAGAGAAAGAGAGAGAGAGAGAGAGAGAGTTGGTTATTTGCTCCAACAACGCTTAAACTTTAAGGAAATCAGAGAGAGAGAGAGAGAGAGAGAGAGAGAGAGAGAGAGAGAGAGAGAGAGAGAGAGAGAGAGAGAGAGAAAGGGATGGTTATTTGTTCCAAACAACGCCTAAACTTTATGGAAATTGCGGGAGAGAGAGAGAGAGAGAGAGAGAGGAGTATTTGCTCTATACAACGCCTAAATTTTTAAATCAGAGAGAGAGAGAGAGAGAGAGAGAGAGAGAGAGAGAGAGAGAGAGAGAGAGAGAGAGAGAGAGAGAGAGAGAGAGAGGCTATTTGTTCCGAACAAGGCCAAAATTTTGAGCAAATCGGAGAGAGAGAGAGAGAGGGGGGGGGGAGGGACAGGGAAAGGGAGGGAATTTACATTTGTTGCCAGATAACAGGCAAAAATAAAAAAAAATCTTAATCAATAAATAATTCCATCCACAAAACTCACAATACAATCACTGAAGCGCAGGGTAAATCATTATTCGAGCATACGGAGATAACAATGGCACAACAATCACTAATAAAAAAGGGAAGACGAACAAATCAGCACTTGATAAAGAGTGACTCAACTCGGAGAAAGAAGTGGATGAACATAAATAACAGTTTCGGGGCAAAAACAAACGCTCAAGTGCCGTATGTGGCAAGTCGCGCCGCCCAAAGAAGGAATTTTGAGTCAGCGAGGCGCCAGACTCTCTCTCTCTCTCTCTCTCTCTCTCTTTCCAGTTCCTTCAATTGTATCTGCGAAAAACGCAAAGATATTTGGTGACTCAGCCTCATGTTCTGTTACATCGACATGCGCACGCTAACAAATGGACTCTCTCTCTCTCTCTCTCTCTCTCTCTCTCTCTCTCTCTCTCTCTCTCTCTCTCTATATATATATATATATATATATATATATATATATATATATATATATATATATATATATATATATATATATATATATATGTGTGTGTGTGTGTGTGTGTGCGTGTGCGCGTGTGTGTATTTTTCAACCAACGACATTCTGTTATTAAGGATACAAGTCACCATTCATAAGTTTTTTATTTTTTCTCCGTTCCCATTCTATTATAACTAAATTTCTTCTACATCCAAAAAAAGCTCAAGTCAGGGGACAATAACGGAAATTCAGACGCCCTTCATTTTTCAATGTTTTTTTATTTTGTTTTACCATAACGCCTTCTTTCCTAAAATGCCTCCCCCTTCTTCTTCTTCTTCTTCTTCTTCTTCTTCTTCTTCTTCTTCTTCTTCTTCTTCTTCTTCTCTCTCTCTCTCTCTCTCTCTCTCTCTCTCTCTCTCTCTCTCAGCAAAATTCTTCTTAAAACCCAGTGATTGATGGTCCCAGGAATTACGCCGCCAGACATACTTCTCAGAACAGGCGACGAAGCGTCTGCAAGCGTATTTACAGCAAATTCTCTCTCTCTCTCTCTCTCTCTCTCTCTCTCTCTCTCTCTCTCTGATGAAAAAGAAGCCAGATTCCGCAGACCTTTTCTTTCTTTCCTCGAGCAAATATCAGTAGGACATATTACCTTGGCCTCTGTGATATTGGGATTATAATGACAACATTTATAATGACAGTGATAATGATGACTATTAAAAAGTCACTGTATAACAGCACAAAATCTAGTATTGCGATAATATTATAACGGTATTGGTACTGGTAATAACATGAAAAAACTAAACAGAAATATTGATAAAAAAAAAAGTATTACAATACAATTCCAAATGCATTTTACTACCTTTTATTTGATTTTAGTTAGGCAAATAAATCTTATAATGCTTCTATTTAACAAATAAAAATTTTATATTCGTCCTGAACACAGTCAAGACTCATAAATATCCTGAGGGGATTATCTTTACAAACACTAGTAAAATATACTAGTGAACCACATGTCACATATTCACGAGAAATGATGAATATAAAACTTATGAATGATTCAAGGAAATAAAAATGATAATGTGACACAATTTTTTCGTTCTGATCTTCAATCAACAAGAACAGCAGTAATAATAATAATAATAATAATAATAATAATAATAATAATAATAATAATAATAATAATAATAATAATAATTATTATTATTATTATTATTATAATAATAATATAATATAATAATAATAATAATAATAATAATTATTATTATTATTATTATTATTATTATTATTACTGGAAATGAATGAAAGGAAAAAACTTACGAAATTTAAAAATAAATTTCTAACTCACAAGTAGCCTTCCACGTAACACTGAACTCCTTACAAATTCCTATCCTTAACGACGGTCTGGATAATTCCTAAGGTGGCAAAACGTCTTATAAATGCGTGCATTCCTTTTTGTGACAGACATACATGCAAACACAGCCACGCTAAAATGTGTGACAACATTAGTTCTTACGAAGTTCGCATTAAATACTGATGCTAGTAAATAATGAGCGCCAAGCGTGATAAAAGGCGGATTGAGAGAATAACCATTTTTTTTATATCTCAGTATTAAATAAAATCAGTGAAATTTACAATAAATAATAATGGTCTTTTCTAGCTCAAGCACTCATCAAGAACAGGGTTACAGACATTTCCACAGCTCAAGCTCTCATCAAGAACAGGGTTTAAAGATTCCCAAAGTCTCAATTTAAAACAGAAAGAGTTAAATTAAAAATTAATAAATATAAGTTCATACTGAACATAAAAAAATCCCAAAAATTAATGAAATTTATATTAAAAATGTGTCTAGTATAAAAAACCCAGTGTAATTTTTTTAAAAATAAATGTTCTTTTTGAAAATGAAACATTCTTAAAATCTCGTATAATTACATGAAAAGATTTATAAAAAAAATTTAGGTTTATAGATTCTCACCGCTTATCCTTGGAAATTGGAAATTATATAACTGAATGAAATTACATTTTTTTGCGCGATGATAATAGTTATTAAAAAAAATCCAAAACACCCTAAGATATATTGACTTCCTAACGAGGGACCCTGTGATACAAAAAACCCAGCAAAGGAAATCAGTTGGACAAAGGTCTATCTTCCTGGGGTGGGTGGGGTGGGGGTGGGGGGGGAGGCCCTACGTGGGGTTAATGTAGCACCCATGTCTTATACCAGGCGATAAACTTGACACCAGAACCAATAACCCTTTAGGCCTACAGACCGAGGCGGCAGGATTGAAGTACGGCCGGTGGACGGGTGAATAGAGACACACGTGACAGAGAGAGAGAGAGAGAGAGAGAGAGAGAGGTCAAAATCTTGGTTAAGGGGGACAATTTTTCAATGAGCATAAATGCCAGTCAGGTACATGACCTAACAAAAAATAAAAGGAAAACCCTTGAGAGAGAGAGAGAGAGAGAGAGAGAGAGAGAGAGAGAGAGAGAGAGAGAGAGAGAGAGAGAGAGAGATAAAACTGGTTAGGGTGAAAATTTCCATTCAATAAAAACGCCCCCCCCAAAAAAAAAAAAATAAAGGAAAACAAAAGAAACCACAGAGAGAGAGAGAGAGAGAGAGAGAGAGAGAGAGAGAGAGAGATAAAATTGGTCAGAGGGGGGAACTGTCTGTTCAACAAGAATGCCCAAGAAAAAGAAAAAGAAGGAAAACAAGAGAAACCTGAGAGAGAGAGAGAGAGAGAGAGAGAGAGAGAGAGAGAGAGAGAGAGAGAGAGAGAACCAACCCACTTACACACACACACACACACACATAAAACACATTCACCAGACCCCTCAGAGTATGAATACCCAGTTCCACAAATCACAGTAATAGCCGAACCAGTCGACTGCACTGAAGGGTTTATGGCGTCGACCAGTAATTACCTTGACGCGTCGATACAGTAATACTTACGACTTCCCTGCCCATTCTCCATCAACATACCCTTAAGGATTCACGTAGGGCAAAGCATACCTAGACGTCGTAAGGTGTCTCGTCGTTTTCAACATGGCACTTTACTGTCAAATGCAGAATGTTTTACAGTCTAATGTGTTGTTTGATTTGTTTAAAACGGATTTTTATAAAAACGGATCTTATATTTTGGGTATTGTATATTTATTATATATATATATATATATATATATATATATATATATATATATATATATATATATATATATATATATATATATATATATATATATATACATATATATATATATATCATATATATTCAGTGTCTCTGAAGTTTGTTTCGGCAAAAACAATTTCACAATTTGATTTCTCCCTTGTTGAAGCTTTACCCAAACAACAAACAAGTAACTGTCAGCTGACTCGATCTTCAAAGACTTTATGAAAGATAATTCAAGTCATGTTCAGTATCTTTCAAAACTCCTACCTATCAATCTCCATATTTCTACTTGGTCTGAAGACGATCAAATTCGACATCATTCTCTCATTTTTTAAATTTAATATTCAAGGTACATTTGATTCCGTCACAACTTGTGAATATTCTCCCAAAATAAATGAAGCAAATGTTCTCTCTACTGTTTCTTCAGGTGATATTTTATTCAACAAATATTTTATTCACCAGTCCCTAAGTTATGAAAACAGGCGCCCAACGGATGCCCACAATCTACTATTATTTGGATTAACTATAATAGATTAAGAAAAGTCAATAGTTCTTTCTTCTACGTCACATTCTTATGCTAAAAACAAATAAATCAAAGCACAGTAATTTATTACCACGCGCCGCATCAGTACTTGCCAAATGGGTGGCCATTATCATCCATTAAGGCAAAACAAAAACGGCCGAAGTTATACGTTTTTCTTATGAAACGTTTCCTTATGAAACTTCCTCTCATGAAACTTTTCCTTGTGAAACTTTTTCTTATGAAACGTTTTCTTGTGAGTCGTTTTCTTAAGAAACGTTTTCTCATGAAACGTGGCCTGGAAAAACGTTTTCTTATGAAACGTTTCCTTATGAAACATTTTCTCACGAAACGTTTACTGCTGAAACGTTTTCTTATGAAACGTTTACTGCTGAAACGTTTTCTTATGAAGGTTTCCTTATGAAACATTTTTGTATGAAACATATTCTTACGAAACGTTTCCAAATGGAACGTTGTCTAATGTTTTCTCCTGAAACGTTGTCATGATAACGTTTTCTTACGAAACGTTTTCTTCAGAAATGCTTACTGGTGAAACTTTTTCTCATAAAACGCTTTCTTGTCAAACGGTTTTAAAGAAACGTTTTCTTGTGAAACGTTTTCTCATGAGCCGTTTTCCCATGAAACGTTTTCTTAAGAGACGTTTCACATACCTACTGCGAGGTATCCCAGAATCACCTACCACTTATAACCCAACATTACAAAAAAAAAGTAAAAATCTATGTGTACGAGAGAGAGAGAGAGAGAGAGAGAGAGAGAGAGAGAGAGAGAGAGAGAGAGAGAGAGAGGGGGGGGGGGGGTCACAAAACCAACCAATAAATCCCTCTCGATACGTGGGTGGGACGCAGGGCCCCGGGAAGAAAGCGAAACTAATTTCCCTTTATCGTTCCCCTTTCATCATATTAATAGTCAGCCATCGACGTGATTTAGGATTTACGTAGCGACAGATCTCATATACTAGACTTCAACTCATTCGGTTGCCCGATCACGTTCGTGCGCACGCGCACGAGCGCGGGCGTACACAAACACACACGCACGAAATTCCGATATCCTTTCTTTCTCTCTTTGTTTCTGGCCCTGTTTTTTTGGGAGGGGGTGGGCAGCGACTTAGTTTCTCGTCTGAATGCTGGCCTGGCCGCCGTCTCCTCCTCCTCCTCCTCCTCCTCCTCCTCCTCCTCCTCCTCCTCCTCCTCCTCCTCCTCCTCCTCCTCCTCCTCCTCCTCTCTCTCTCTCTCTCTCTCTCTCTCTCTCTCTCTATATATATATATATATATATATATATATATATATATATATATATATATTTATATATTCTTTTCTTATATGTATAAATATATTTGTATATATGTGTGTATACACATATAAATATAAATAAATATATATATATATATATATATATATATATATATATATATATATATATATATATATATACATATATAATTTACGACAAAGGGTTATGACGTCATAATTATCATAAAATCACATGTGATGTGACACAGCAATAGCTACCGAAAAATGAAGCAGAGAGAGAGAGAGAGAGAGAGAGAGAGAGAAATATAACCTGTAGATTGGTTCCGGTTCTCCTCGTTACGAAATTACCTCGTCGAGGCTTTCCCCCTATGTGGACCCTGACATTATTAGTTGCCGTAATTGAAAACAATGATACCAAAACTGGCTCCGGAATGAAACACAAGGTTCCGGAGAGAGAGAGAGAGAGAGAGAGAGAGAGAGAGAGAGAGAGAGAGAGAGAGAGAGAGATCAACATCACGTATGTCCAGATAAAGAAAAAGAATTCCACATGTTTACACATTACAAGAACAACATACGTGAATTTCATGATCATAAATTTTTCTTCATAAGCTTTTCAAAAGCAGTACCTTTAGCTATTTAATTATTCATATTTTTCAGATGTTTTCTTCCATGTCGTGTTACATATAACGGGAATATAAGAGAATGACAACGGTGTTGGAATGTGATTTTTCCTAATTAAGTCTCTTGCACTGTTATAAGTTGCAAAGCGCATTAAGTAGAAATTTAAGGAAATTGGGCTTATTTGACGCCAAACTGCAAAGAATGTTTGAATATTTACTGAATATTTCACAAGTAGAAAATAGTGAATGGGATCATCTCACGACGTCACACAAATACACACACACACACACACACACACACACACACACACACACACGCACACGCACAACATCCTAAATATATCTCAGGAAAATACGCCGAAGTTTTCTGCACAGCCGCTACAGTGTATAATCAAGGCCACCGAAAATGGATCTATCTTTCGGTGGTTTCGGTATTATGCTTTATGAGCGCGGCCCATGAAACTTTAACCACGGCCCGATGGTGGCCTATCCTATATCGTTGCCAGAAACACGATTATAGCTAATTTTAACCTTGAATAAAATAAAAACTACGGAGGCTAAAGGGCTGCAATTTGGTATGTTTGATGATTGCCGAGTGGATATTCAACACACCAATTTGCAGCCCTCTAGCCTCAGTAGTTTTTAAGAAAAAAGTGCGGACAGAATAAAGTGAGGACAGAAAAAAGTGCGGACGGACAGACAAATCCGGCACAACAGTTTTTCTTTTACAGAAAACTAAAAGACACCTAGAATAAAACGTACATAATAAAAGATATCTAGAAGAGAATGGTCATAATATAGAGTTCAGACTGCATGCATGCTTCAAGCAATAAGTCATGTTTCCTTACAAGGCGTGCTTTCACAGGAAGGCGTGTGCCAATCACTTTCTGCCTCCTGAACTGACGAAGATATCTGTCAAACTCACCAAATCTCAATATGCCTCGGTATGTACTTAAGTAAAGAAGGGGAGTGTCTTGTATCAATAATATTTATTTATATGAGTATTTAACATTTAAGTATTGCTTAGTTACCACTCATCCATTTACCTTCGAAGGTCTCACTGTGATCCACTGCCCCTCATACCAGACCCGACAAGGTCTGTTGCAACTTTGGCATCTGAGCGTTCATGCCAGTGTCCGATCTGACAGTCGCGGGGGCTTGAGTGCCAATGGCGTTTGGCATTACCCCTTAGGTGAGCGTATCATTCAAATAAATAGTTATTAGTAAAACCCTCACTCTACTCCTTGGGTAAATACCCCATTCAAATGAATAGCTATCAATAAAACCCCTACTTTACCCCTTGGGTAAATACCCCATTCAAATGAATAGTTATCAATTAAACCTTTGCTTTACTCCTTGGAAAAATACCTCATTGAAATTAATAATTATTAACAAAACCCTTACTTTACCCCTTGGGTAAATACCGCATTCAAATAAATAATTATTAATAAAACCCTTACTCTACTCCTTGGGTAAATACCCCATTCAAATGAATAGCTATCAATAAAACCCTTACTTTACCCCTTAGGTAAATACCCCATTCAAATGAATAGTTAGTTATCAACTAAATATTTGCTTTACCGCTTGGGAAAATACCTCATTGAAATGAATAATTATTAACAAAATCCTTACTTTACCCCTTGGGCAAATAGTTAAATACCCCATTCAAATGAATAGTTACCAATTAAAACTTTGCTTTACTTCTTGGGTAAATACTTCATTCAAATGAATAGTTATTAATAAAACCCTTACTTTACCCCTTGGGTAAATACTTCATTCATATAAATAGTTACTAAAAAACCCTTACTTTGCCCCTTGGGTAAATACCCCACTCAAATGAATAGTTATTAATAACATCTCCACTTCCACTCGCACTCCAAGGCAACATTTTCAAAAGAAATTAATAAATAAAAAAAAAAAGTCGAGTCTATTTCCCTCTTTACGCCCCAGACCTTGGTTGGTATCATGACCCTTTCAAATAACAATCAGAGCCTTCCTCAAAAAACTAACCCGGGTCTCCCCTTCCCCCCATCGGGAAGAGGAGGGGAGATGAAGGCACCATATTGAGGGGGGGAGGTCAGAGAGGGTGGGGGGGTTGGAATCACGCAAACTACATCACGCGACCTCGCGGGAATTAACAGAATAATCCATGCCGTCAATTACGCCATCAAAAACACAATTTTCAATTAGCGGTTCGCGTTCTGGGGTGGGTAAGTGCCCGCGAGGAAAAATTGAGACTGCAAAGTTTTCCGACTTTTTTTTGCTTTTTTTCCTTTATAATTATTTTGGGGGCGAGAGGGGAATGAAAAGCCACGCACAAAAACTTTATTCGTAAATAACCGGTATGGAAAGAAAAATGAGTTAATAACGAAGATCCAGTCATTTAATTTTGCGGCGAGTTATCAGAGCATTAAAACGTCATCCGCAAATAGCCAGCAGTCATGCGCAGTTTTAAGGGATACAGTTTGTGGAGAGAGAGAGAGAGAGAGAGAGAGAGAGAGAGAGAGAGAGAGAGAGAGAGAGAGAGAGGAGCATAAAAACGGCATCTGCAAATAACCAATGAAGCACAGAAACATAAGACAAGTGACGTGGTTTTCAGAGAGAGAGAGAGAGAGAGAGAGAGAGAGAGAGAGAGAGAGAGTAGTATTTGCTCCAAACAACTCCTAAACTTTTAGCAAATCTACGAGAGAGAGAGAGAGAGAGAGAGAGAATTTGCTCCAAACAATGCCTAAACTTGAAGCAGATCTGAGAGAGAGAGAGAGAGAGAGAGAGAGAGAGAGAGAGAGAGAGAAACAATGCCTTGAGAGAGTATTTGCCCCAAAACAACGTCCAAACCTTAAGCAAATCTGCATGTGTGTGTGTGTGTGAGAGAGAGAGAGAGAGAGAGAGAGAGAGAGAGAGAGAGAGTGTGTGTGTGTGTGTGTGTGTTATTCGGCCCAAACAGCTCCTAAACTCGACGCAAATCCTCAAAGTCCTGTGAGAGCGGGCGGAAGGGAGAGGACGGAGCAGCCTAGCTCACTTAAGCGTCTCTAAGCATGTAAGAGGCTTCCTAGGACGAGCCTCTTCCAGCGGAATGTCATTCCCATATAGACAGGGATTCCCAAATAGGCTCCGTAGTTCTCGTCAGCGCTCGGCGCCGCTGTCATTAATCCAATCATCTTGGCATTCTTCAAGGAGGGATTTTTTTCCCCTTACGAAAGATGTAATCCGGTTTTTTTTTTGAAAGGAGGATTTCTCTCAAGCGGAATCTGCCATACATGTTGAATTTAGACATTTACTTTTTTCACAATTATATTTTTAATGGTATTAAATTGTAGCCATTCCGGGGTAAATTTGTGCTAATTTTCCTACACCTCGATTTAAATTGTTTCAATGCAAATATTTCGCATTACAAATATACCTATATTTCAGCTGTAATCTATTTCTATGCAAAGGTTTGGCATTTCAAATGCATCTACATTTCAGCTGTAATCTACTTTTATGCAAAGATTTGGCATTTCAAATATATCTACATTTCAGCTATAATCTACTTCTATGCAAAGATTAGGCATTTCAAATATATCTACATTTCAGCTATAATCTACTTCCATACCAAGATTTGGCATTAAAACTGTATCTACATTTCAGCTATCATTCATTTCTATGTAAAGATTTAGCATTACAAAATATATCTGCGTTTCATCTGTAACTTATTTCTATGCAAATATTGGCATTAAATATATCTACATTTAAGCTATAATCTATGCCAAGATTTTCCATGTAAATCATTTCTATGCAAAGATTGCATTACAAATATATTACTAACATATAAAAGATTTACATTTAACATATCTACATTTCAACTATAATCTGTAAAGATATCACGCCATCTTCTTCAGGCGAAACATACGTCTTTTGAGCAACTGAGAAAAATCAATTTCGTGCAGAATTAACTCTTTCCATGACATATCACATACTAATCTACCGAAGCTTCGGAAATATAAATCGCATTAAGAAACGTCTTAACAGCTCGCTATCTCTCTCCCTGGGAAACCACATCTTCAGAATTTGAGGAATCAGATTCAGCTTGGGAACCAACACCTACACTTCCATGTGGAATATGGACTGGAAAAAAATCCTACTTGGCAACAGCCACCCTGTTGTAAATATGGACATACCCCGTGGCAGTATTTTCCATTCACTGGTTTTACATCACCTGGGTAATGAAGCGGTTATTAACTCTCTCCATCTCGATAACACGACTGGTTTAAATTCCCTGCCGTATGTGTGGCAACTCCTGTCAAATTATGACTTATGATTTTGCTGCGATTCGTAAAATAATCCCAAGTTTTTCACTGTATAGACGAAAAATACTTTTATCTTTAATTCCTGATTGACTCATAGACAATGCTTTGGGACAATGGTATCTTTTTATTGATTCTGAAAAACAAAATCGACATCAAAATGAACGTTTTATTGATTCTGAAAAACAACATCGACATCAAAATGAACGTTTTATTGATTCTGAAAAACAATATCGGCATCAAAATAAACGTTTTATTATTTTTGAAAAACAACATCGACAGCAAATTAAACATTGTATTAATTCTGAAAAACAAAATCGACATCAAAACGAACATTTATTTCATTGATTCTGAACAACAAAATCGACATCGAAATGAACATTTATTTTATTGATTCTGAACAACAAAATCGACATCGAAATGAACATTTATTTTATTGATTCTGAACAACAAGATCGACATCAAAATGAACACTTATTATATTAATTCAGATAAACAAAATAGACATAAAAATTTACATTCTCCGGAATTTTATAGTATTAGTTTCCATATTTCCCTTTCCTACAAGTTCTGGAAAACATAATTTATTTTTTAAAGACTCCTCGCTTTAAGCTTTACTCAGTCCCCGTAATTATAATCAAAATTCCCTCCTCACATTTGACCTCAAACGTACCTTTTAACACCAAATTTTCACCTTTCCTTCAAAAGATTAAACTTAATTTATGGTTGTCCGTTGATCTCCCTCAGCTTCTAGTCCCTCTAATTGTGACTGGCTTTCTAAACGCCACTGTCATTCTGCTTAGTCCTTATGCTCATCGTAATACTATTTCAAACTGAATCTAAACGTTCTAATAAAGCCACGTCTAAATCTAAACCCTATACACTGCCACTCAAACACCCTACATCGCTATCAACTATTTCTGTTATCTCTGTTCACTTTTCATTTAATTCTTCGTTTTTATTTTTCTGAAAAGAAAACTATTGTGCCGGCTTTGTCTGTCCGTCTGCACTTTGTTCTGTCCTCAGTTTTTCTGTCCGCCCTCAGATCTTAAAAACTACTGAGGCTAGAGGGCCGCAAATTGGTATGCTGATCATCCACCCTCCAATCATCAAACATACCAAATTGCAGCCCTCTAGCCTCCGTAGATTTAATTTGATTTAAGCTTAAAGTTAGCCATGATCGTGCGTCTGGCAATGCTATAGGACAGGCCAAACCGGGCCATGGCTGAAAACTCTCTCTCTCTCTCAGTAATTCTTACCCACAGCATAACTCATTCTTTCACTGTGACTTTCGTCTTGATCCTCACACGTTCTTTGTACCCCAAAATTCTGTGCTTGCTTGGAAAATAAAGAGGAATACTCAAAGGACGTTGCGTAAATATAGCATAATTTTCTATCAGCTAATATCTGTGAACGCATTTCAAAGCTTGCAGCAGCATATAAGAAGCGAAGCTCAGTTCAGAGTGCAAGTCAAAATGACAGCTGCAGGCCTTTCCACGAACACTAAATCAACTTGAAATGGCTACCTACCAACGCCCACTTACGCCCACACAGTAGCTCTAGTAACAGTAAATTATCTAGCGTCGCAAAAACAAAGGTCATCGACAGGCATACATAGACACACACGCACATACACACAAGGGTGAAAACATGCCTTGCTTTCAACTTCGTCGGCAAAATTAATTAATTACCAGGATGGAAAGTCTAAAAGTAATCAGATCCGTGTGTTTTCCTTATGATGCGTTAGGCAAGAAATCATGGAAAACTCATGGCATGGAATAATATCAAACAATCGAGAATGAGTTTTAAAAAAAAAAAAAAAACATTATTAACTAACACGATGAAAAATATGAGATTACTTAATAAATCCTTACACACTGTAACAATGACGCAAGTCTGAAAACTGAAACCTTGCTAGTTCCGTATATATACGTATATATATATATATATATATATATATATATATATATATATATATATATATATATATATATATATATATATATATATATATATATATATATATATATATATATATATATGTAAAGAAAAAGTTTTATACATTAAAATTTCATTTTCAAACAAAAGAAAGTAACGACTGGGCTGCCTCAGAGATGAACACATTTATCGCATTAATACCATCGAGGAGAGGAAGAAAACCATCATTGAGTTTGAACAGAACAAAAAACTACAAAAAAAAAAAAAAAAAAACTCCCCAACTCATGAAACGCGAACGAACGGCAATACCTCTGGCCTCTTGCAGCCCGTTTTTTTTTTTTTTTTTTTAAGGAGTACTTTTCCCCATTTGGCCATAAAACCGAAATCATGTTCAGAGATATATTCCCCAAGTTCCTTTCCCTCCTTCCGCTTTGTTCAAACAGCAACTTTAATGCTCGTCTTGGGTACGTCTGCCGAGGAGAAATGATTTCAGGGATCTAAAAATGATTTCAGGAATGTGAAAGGAGTTTCCCCCTGGTGAAATGTTTCTGATCAGTAGGCTATGGCAATACTCTTTTTCTTCCTTGCTGGGTAAGGGGGGGTGATGATAGGGCAGATAGAGATCAATATTCTGCACAGCATATGGAGGGTGCTTATTTAGCATATACGAGAGAGAGAGAGAGAGAGAGAGAGAGAGAGAGAGAGAGAGAGAGAGAGAGCACTGTTTTGTAAGAGAATCCTAGAGAGAGAGAGAGAGAGAGAGAGAGAGAGAGAAGAAAATTTCCTTGTAAACAATTCGTAGAGAGAGAGAGAGAGAGAGAGAGAGAGAGAGAGAGAGAGAGAGAGAGAGAGAGAGAGAGAGAAAAGAGCACGTCCTTGTAAACAAATCGTAAGAGAGAGAGAGAGAGAGAGAGAGAGAGAGAGAGAGAGAGAGAGAGAGAGAGAGAGAGAGAGAGAGAACATTTCCTTGTAAACAATTCGTATGAGAGAGAGAGAGAGAGAGAGAGAGAGAGAGAGAGAGAGAGAGAGAGAGAGAACTTCCTTGAAAACAACTTCCTTGAAAACAAGTCGTATATGAGAGAGAGAGAGAGAGAGAGAGAGAGAGAGAGAGAGAGAGAGAGAGAGAGAGAGAGAGAGAGAGAGATAAGAACTTTGCCTAGTAAACAAGCCTTGAAAACAATGAGAGAAACTCTAGTAAACAAGCCCTATGAGAGTAACCAAGCCTTGGAAGATAAGAACGACACAAAAAGAAAAATGCTCTAACAAAGCATAACATTTCGGCAAAGAAGAGACGCAGGAAATTCTCAGAAGTCTTTTATAAGTAAGAGAAAAATTCCCCCCCCCACCCCTCTCAAATTAGGAGGATAAAATAACGAAGCGTCTCGAGACTAGATGACATTGAACCCGAGCTTGTAATAATGGACGCAGCTTCTCCTAAGTAGATTGCGATTGATGGCTTCGCGGAATTTTAACTTAAAGATCGGATGCTGGCATCCTCTGTTTGGGATGGTAAATACAGAGCAAAAGTTAAACACTACAATAATTAGTTAGACTGCATATTTGAAAACACTATAATAATTAATTAGACGGTATATTTAAAGCACTATAATAATTAATTAGACTATTTTTGAAAACGCTATAATAATTAATTAGACTGTATATTTGAAAACACTATAATAATTAGTTAGACTGTAAATTTGAAATCACTATAATAATTAATTAGACCGTGTATTTGAAAATACTATAATAATTAATTCGACTGTATATTTGAAAACACTATAATAATTAATTGGACGGTATATTTGAAAGCACTATAATAATTAGACTATATTTGAAAACACTATAATAATTAATTAGACTGTATATTTGAAAACACTATAATAATTAGTTAGACTGTATATTTGAAAACACTATAATAATTAATTAGACGGTATATTTGAAAACACTACAATAATTAATTACTGTATACTTGAAAACACTATAATAATTAGTTAGACTGTATATTTGAAAACACTATAATAATTAGTTAGACTGTATATTTGAAAACACTATAATAATTAATTAGACTGTATATTTGAAAACACTATAATAATTAATTAGACTGTATATTTGAAAACTACAGCATGAAATATCGAAGGATTACAAAATAAACTTTTTCTATTTCACTAACATTTCAAGAAATATAATGCAGTGAACGACGTTTCCCTGACTGCATATAAATTAATTCACTACCCATATGAAAAATTAATTAATAGCATAGGTACCTCTCACAAATGCATCTAGCATAAGGAATTACTTAAGATCATTATAATTTGTTAATGCAGAGCTCAATTTTAAATATCGACAATAAATCATATTGAAATAACTTCCCTTGCAATTAACTCCCCTTCCCTGCCGAAGTCAATTATACCAACTCCAAATATAACAGCTGCTAATGTAGGGAAGATTCGTAGGGGCTAGGATCTTTCTTCATCAAATTTTATATAATCTGAGTACGATCACCATTTCGTGTTACAATACCTAACACGAAAGACCAACTGAAGAACTTCATAAATCAAAGAAGAAGAAAGATGTTACATAAACAAAGACTGATTAACACAACACACATTGCTCATAACATATAGAAAATATTCATAAAAGCCATGCCTCCATTTGTTCCTATTTCACCTGTAGTTTCACCCAGCTACCATACAGATTAACCTGTATAAATGGTGCCTCGACAGACGAGTTAAAAGTACACATTAGACTGTGTACATTCCAACAAGCTAAAATTAACATTAACCAAATGTTAAACCCCAGCATTGAATCACACAGATATCCAATATCAGTTTCAAATTCAATGTAATAGCTCGAAGTTCCTATGTGACTGGTCGTCGACTTCCATTAATAATAATTTTAAAAATACAAGATTTAAAATAATCACAAAAACTATCGTAACACACAGTGCAGTCAAAGGATCTACGAAATCTCCAGGGCCCAAGATTACAGTCTTATTTCCACACTGCATATCAAAAACCATTAAGCCTTCAGAAATCTCCTATTTTATAGTTTTGTCACCTTACAAAGTATCTTGTCACTTTACAGAGTAAGACTTATATATGTTCATCGCATGAGCGCCTTTGTTTCAGTCAGTTTTGGCGCTACGACCAAAAGCGAAGAAAAAATAATAATAGATAAATAAATAAAAACAAATTTGGCTATAAACCCTCACACTTTCGTAGGTCCATTACGGCCCACGATTCAAGCAACACTGTCCATTCTTTTTTCTTCAAGTTTTACAACAACCTTTAAACACACACATACACAGGAACACATCCTTTTTTACCGTTGCATCTATTTTGTATTTTATCATCATTAATTCTGTTATGTATTTATACTAAAGTACAGGTTCATGTCGAAAATATACATGAGAATACACATTATAGATAAATATTTTGTGTGCAAATATAATACACATTAAAACATTCCATCTCTACACTCACCAGGAAAAATATTTAAAACCACTCAATACAACAAGCGATTTTGCCGAAACAAAAAATGAGCCGAAATTGTTATTGCTTACCTAGCGCAGTTGCTCTACATAAATTACAGCAGCAACGCTTCCAAATTCGGGTGGAAAAAAAGATAAATAGCCTAACGAACTAAAAACATAACTTTACCCTTTCATCTCAGTAATGAGCTTAAATATTATAATCCATTTCGCTCGTAAATTTACACATGAGAGTTGCCAGGTATCAATTTTCATTCCGAGTTGCCATGAAATGTTTTTATTTGTATTTTTCTTGAATTTTTCCTCTTTTTTTTTTTGAGGTAGTACCCGGTGTTTCTATTACGACATAACTGCACATGCCTCAAAAGTTATATCATTGTTATCATTTACTATAACGTAAAAGTCCAAGTGATTTAATCAGCGATGTTTACAGCAAAAATGCATAAAACGAACAACCTCCTTTATATTCTAAAACGCGAATAAAACTACGCGGTTTGAACAGGAGTTTATAAACGAGAGAAAGAGAAAAAGAAAAAAGTCACAGCACTTAAAAATATAATTGTTTCCGTCCTCTGAAACCGGTGTTTCTTCAAAGGGGAAACTTTAAAACTCTTTCCGCTTTGGAGGAACAAAGAATTCCGCGCAGCTACCGGAATTTTCGTTTTTTTCTTTTCTCACTATCCAAACAGCGAAAGTGTCTCACGAACGATGGGAAAGAATAAGAGAGAAAACAGAGACAAGAATTCCGAGGGAAAAAGAGGACAGAAAAAGATAGAAGTCTGGGAATAGGCAGAAAAGAGAAACGGCAGTCCAGCTGTCTCCGTTCTCTTTCATGAAATGAGGGAGGAACTAAAGTAAAACGAGAACCTTGCCTCACTGTCGACTGTCTTTACTGTTTTACTAATTTATCACGTTCGAGAAAATGAAAGCATCAATGGAAAAGGCTTTTCACGTGAATTAAATTGTATATATACCTCTGCACTATATATAACACATAACTATGAGGTATTTAAGACTTCAAAACTTTTTTCTTTGTTGACAACTTCATTTCTTATCCCTCACACCCTCTTTCTAAACGTACACAAACAGACTGACTAACAAACAAACAAACAAACACACACACACCCATATATATATATATATATATATATATATATATATATATATATATATATATATATATATATATATATATATATATGCATCTATTTTTATCTGTTGTTTTGTGATAAAAGAAGTTTTCAAAAGAACTAAGTCTGGTTCTTCAACAGATATCTAATGCAATTCTTTCTTAATAACTTATCGTGCTTATTTTAGCATCCTCCTTAACGATTTACAAGTCCCTTACGCAAAATAACAAATATTTTCTCATAAACAACTCACATGAGAGCTGACTTTTCATTTTAGTATTTAGAAGTATAAAATGTTACGCTTCGCAATGCAATATAAAACTCAACAGGAAAAAAATCTGATGTGCAAGAGTCAAAACTAATAAATTTAGCTTATATTTATCATGAAGGACCTGTTTATGCTTACAGAAAAAAACACTGCAGTGAAGAGTTGTTTAAAAATTTGAAAAATAAATTGCACACCTTCAGTACACCTGTATAATGAATGATTAAACTTCAATAAAAAAAAATTGTAATTTGTACAATGCATCACACACGTCTAGATCGAAAATATGGAAAGTACGAGAGAGAGAGAGAGAGAGAGAGAGAGAGAGAGAGAGAGAGAGAGAGAGAGAGAGAGAGAGAGAGAGAGAGAGAGAGATGCGGGAAACTTAATACTCAGACCTGACCCTTCACTGTCCCTTTTCCAAAGCAATTGAGCTATAAACAACGAGCACCTTAAAAAAGACACCAGAGTCCCATCCCCCATCCCCCGCCTCTCTCTCTCTCTCTCTCTCTCTCTCTCTCTCTCTCTCTCTCTCTCTCAGAGCCTTTAAAGGACTGCGCGGCTTAATTTTGCCATATAGAGACATCGGCACAAATCGGCAGCTTCTGCAGTTATAAAGACGGAACTGGTTTGAACCCAAAGTGATTCATCGTCTGCCCCTCAATTCACCTGGCCAAAAGATGAGTAATGGACTCGCCCTGATGAACGAGGGAGGAATAATGCCAGCAGAAGGGGCGATGAGTATAGAGTCCGAATGACCAGGCAGGTGTTAACCTTCCTGCCTTTTAAGGAAGGGATGCTTACGGCTTACCTGGCCATGGGGGGGTCTCACGGCCACACCTGTAGTCAGCTGCACCTGAGTGAGGAATCACATAGCACTGGCTGGTCCCATGGTAGTATGATAAAAATATTTAAAATGTTGTTTCCAGAATCTATTAGGATCTTCATTTATACAGAAAAATACGACCAAAGATTTTTAAAATTGAAACTAAAAAAATTTTTTTTTGTCTAAAAATCATCTTGGAAACTTCATTAATAAAGCTAATAAATGAAAATATTAATATGAGGACAGGTTTATGTACTCTTAACCACCATTGTGCCTCGAAAGATTTAAAAGATAAATTAAAAATCAAAACGTTGTTTCCAAAAACTTTCTTAAAAATGCATTAATAACACTAATAAAAGAAAAATATTAAATCTTGATCCCATTCTGCCCAAGGACTTTTAAAAGAGAAACTAACAAAAAATATTTTTTTCCCAAAATTCTCTTGGAAAATGCATTAATAAACCTAAGAAAATATTAATTTAAGGTAAGGTTTATATACTCTTGACCTTATTCGGTACAAGGGAGATTTAAGAGGCAAGTATTTTCGGTAACCCTTATAATCCTTATTAATGTCTTTTGCCACTCCTTGGTCCATCCTGTACACCAGTTAATCCTGGACCCTCAAATGTAATCACCTTTGCATACATTCAAATGGGTATATATCCCTATATACCCTTTAGTTAAAGTTGTATGTAAAACTAAGTCTTCTTTGTAATATTTTTGTTCAATAAATTGTATGTAGTTTGCTTGAAAGTGTCTCACAGTAAAGGTGAAAAATATTGCTGTATTTTCTTTCACTTTCCTGGAGGCCATGTACTCTGTTCTGTGGGTGTGTGTGTCATATATCATATAATATATATATATATATATATATATATATATATATATATATATATATATATATATATATATATATATATATATATATGGATCTTGTTTGTCCTCTCCCAGGTGACAGTAGGGAGACATGAAACAGCCATCCTCCCCTGCAAACCGGTTTGTCCGCCCAGGGTAGGAGGCGGGGTGGGAAAGGGAGACATTCCACCCTTCTCCTGTAAATCTGTTTGTCCGCCACCAGGTGGGAGCAGGGTAGGTATGGGATCAGGAAGGTAGGGGAGACATGACACATCCACCCTCCTGCCCCGCACAGCGTAGCGCGCGCCATCAAGCTCTTATGTATATATAAACACTTTTATTCAATTAAATTAGACAACTTCTACATCTGACAACCTAATATTTCAAAAGGCAATGTTGCAAAATATATATGGAAGCAATTCCCTTTTAGGATCAGGTCTCAATACCACATTAATGAGTGTCAGAACATAAATATAATCCTATACATACATATACATACATATATAATATATATATATATATATATATATATACATATACATATATATATATATAATATATATATATATATATATATATATATATATATATATATATATATATATATATATATATATATATATATATATATATATATATATATTCAAAGCCCTGCTCATTCACCCAGAGAGGCATTCCACAACACCAATATGATGTTAATCGATGCTTCAAATAAAGGGAGCGGGGAGAGAGGCAGCTGCCCACTGCTTTATTAATTATTTTGGGGCCAATTGTGACCCCTCCCCTTCCCTCTCCTCCCCTCCCTCTCCCCAAACCCCCTTCAGCCGACAAAGGCTGATTGGGAGTTCATTAACGAGTGATCGTGGCCGCTGGCAAGATACGTATGTTTAACAAATACTGTAAGAATATAATGGTAATACGGGAACTTTAATTAATTTGGGAAAGTGTAAAAATTATATATTCAAATCTTGTTGTGTTCAAGGCGTGGGATCATGTTGGAATAAGTTGTGTTTTAATGACTAACCTTGTTCAGTGATGATTTAATTGACTGAATAATGGATTAATACATATAAATATGTTTTTTTGACGTTATGGAAGATGTTACATACCCGAAATTTCTCTCTCTCTCTCTCTCTCTCTCTCTCTCTCTCTCTCTCTCTCTCTCTCTCTCTCTCTCTCTCTATATATATATATATATATATATATATATATATATACAGTATATATATATATATACATACATATATATATATATATATATATATATATATATATATATATATATATATAGAGAGAGAGAGAGAGAGAGAGAGAGAGAGAGAGAGAGAGAGAGAGAAGGGCTCTCTCTCTTAGTGTACAGACAATAAAAGTACAAGCAGACACGCCCTGAATCGGGCACACTAGTATGGAACCACTGAACCAAAATATTGCCCAAGATAGCATCTCGCAAAAAAAAAAAAAAAAAAAATCTGCCAATTGTAACATTTTAATTCTGCAACTGGGATGTAGCACATATATGAAAATGCCCCCACCCCGTGTATTTCGATCAGTTTTGCCGATTCTATGAACTAAGACACTGGTTAATTAGTATGTGTACAGGTGCTTCACTGGACAATGTCTCTTCAAATCCAAAGCTTCTGTAGTTATCAGAATTGATATTTTTCCTCATATGCTATTATTATCTACATATGGAACTTCGATAATTTCCCTTATGGTATCTTTCTCACTCCGTCCTGCCACCTGAGTCTTAATGTTCTTATTGAAGTTTTATTCCCACTCGAGAAAATCATTTAAATATAGTTTCCTTGGTTTAAAAAAATATTCATAAAAATTGTTCGTGAAATGTGTGTTTAACCAAAATAATACTTATTATTATTATTATTATTATTATTATTATTATTATTATTATTATTATTATTATTCATAAGATGAACCCTATTTATATAGAACAAGCCCACCACAGCGGGCACAGACTTGAAATTCAAACTTCCAAAGAATATGGTGTTAATTTGAAAGAGGTAACAGAACGTAATGGGAAATACAGAAAGAAAAAAATCAGCTATTAAAAAAGAAAAAATAGATTGCTTGTACATAATATCACACCTTACATCCACAACATTATGTCTAAAAATTCAAAATTATACATTCTAACATATTCATCACTATAATTCACCTAAGACTCTCCAGAATAAAAAAGTTACATAGACTAAAAATAACAACAAAATCATTCCCAGTGACGTCTGAGTCATCTTCAGCTGACAACCTTCAGTTGACAGCTCATTTAAGATTGCCATCGCAAAATGTCTCAGAGATTTGGCGTGGATATTTAAAACACTTCCTAACGGAGAAATCAGGTACCACGCCTTCATCAATCATACACTGACCCACTTATCCCACTGCCGTCAACTGAATAAAACGATCTGAAGGTGGGCTACGGTTTAGGAAAGTGGAGCTTTAAGCAGGATCTATATTTGTCCTGTAAAACTGATTTTATGAAATTATTAGGGCGTCCAGCGTATAAAATCTTAAGGTTTGGATTTTCCCGATAAATCACCCGAGGTTGCTTGGCTGTACTGTACAGGTCATTCCGTAGGTTCTCCTCCCTTCCTGAGTATCTACAGACCTATTTAAATCAGTTCCCTTTTAGTTTCTTAATTGTGAATGGAATTCAGCGGACGAAAAATCAGGTTAATTAAAACTTTTCTTCTAAAGATTTCTTTTCATTCTGTTAGGTAACGGTTACAAATTTCATGTTTCATTAACTACTCGCGTCCTCTCTTCAGCAACGTAATTATCACAGGAAATATGGATTTACAGAAAAATATCTGGAAAAAATATATTCTGTATATAGTGTGTATATATTTATGTATATGTATATAATTATATATACTGTGTGTATATATATATATATATATATATATATATATATATATATATATATATATATATATATGTGTGTGTGTGTGTGTGTGTGTGTGTGTACACATAAATAAAATATATGCATATGTCCATATATGGGGCCAAAACCGATTACTTGATGTTATGATCCTTAAAATTCAAAGACTTTGGATGAATGAAGGATAATATGAGCAGTGATAAATGTTACAAAATACTATAAATGTAATTTTTTTTCTTCTGTCCAAAAAATTGAAACATTACACTGAAGGACTTCCGGTGGATTACCATGATAGATCTGAATGAAAATGAAAGGAAAAAATACGGAATAAAAAAACTTGTGGAGAATGAAGTCCAGAAAATGAGGAAAAAATATTATACTGTTTTTCTCGCGTGTAAGTCTTGTAAAGACACCTTTTGTGAGAGAGTAATATTATAGACTTTTTTTTTGTGAGCACCACTACTACTATTTCCGAGACGCCTATTGGGAGCCCTCCACGCTGAGTGAGATTACAATTTTAAAATCCCCCCCACCCCGCCCTTCCCCCTTTTTGGAAGACCCTAGCACTGAGATTTTGAAAGACGCAGTTCCCTCCACGGATTTTTTTCTTTATTTACATTTTATTTTCCCAGACTTCCTCCAGCCGCTTTGAAACGCGCGGGGGAAGTTTGGGGTGGGGGGTTGCACCGCAATGAAGTAATCGCTTGTAAAGGCCTCCGTATGCAACCACTGGCGAGGAAAATTGAAAAAGAATTTCATCGCCGCTTCACGTCAACACCTGTAACCATAGACTTGGCTGGAAGATAGTTCCATATGAGAGCATCCCCCAAGGTCGAAAGTTCCATAGGTTGTCACGACAAAATCGCACATATACCCAAGCGCACTGAGAGGTTCCTACTTCCCCAAGGCTTCATAACAATTTTTATGCCATCCTGCATACCCAAGGCATATGCTAAGGAGGGATATGCCCTTGGAGGAAAATAACAGAGGAAAATACGCTCTGGCCTTTTTTATTTAGTTTACTCTGAGGCCCTCCCTCTTCACGGAAAATAATCTTGCTTTATACCGTATTGTGTCAAAATATAATGCTCGGTATGAAGGCATCAATGATTTCTAGGTACGAACTGGAAAGATTTGAAAGCGATTTTTCTATACGTTTTGAACTGCACGAACTAATAAGTATATATTCAATGTGCATCAGAGTCTACATTAATGGCGATATATGAACTGTGCCAAATATATATATATATATATATATATATATATATATATATATATATATATATATATATATATATATATATATATATATATATATATATATATATATATATATATATACACATATATGTGTGTGTGTGTATAAAATTTACTAACATCGACACTAATTTCTTTAAACATATCTTTCGCTGACCTTTAAACTGAAAGAAAGCTGCACTTGCCCACCTATACGAAGAAATCCTTTACAAACTGCTGTGACATTCAAGTCCAAAGGAAAATAAGTTAAAGCTTCAACGTAACGTATGTAAAGAACATATCATACCTCGGAGGTGCAGCCTTTCGATGAAAAGCAAAACGTAGTAGTGGTAATATTCAGTTAATGAATTTATTTTAGTAAACTTTATCAATGATAAATCCCCTTGTCAGTCTTAAGGAGGTCTTATCAGTTGCAAACTACAAGGGAGCCATTTTATTTTTAATTTTAAATCAGTCACTACCATGTTTAGCTTTTCACAGGAAAAAAAAAAAAAAAAACTTGCAGTTCGCCAAGAAAAGGTACCCTACATTTATCTGACGTACAACAATGCCTTAACCCTATCGGAATGGGATATAGAGTTTAGGCCAAAGGCCAAGCACTGGGACCTATGAGGTCATTCAGCCCTGGAAAGGAAATTGAGAGGAGGTAGGTTTAGAAGGTGTGACAGGAAGAAAACCTCAAAGCAGTTGCACTATGAAATAATTGTTATGAGAGGGTGGATAGAAAGATGGAAGAAAATATGAATGGAGGTACAGTAAAAGGAATGAAAGGGGTTGCAGCTAGGGGCAGAAGCGACGCTGCAAAAACATTTAGTAATGCCTACAGTACACCCCGTGAGGTGCACTGACGGCACTAACCCCCTACGGTGGCCTTAACCCTATAAAAAAAAGATGGTTCGCCCAAGCATTTGCATATTATTTCGCCATTGTTAATGCAATTCACTGGAATTTATCATAAGGAGACAACGGACGCTACTGCTAGGAGAGTTTATATGCAAAAAATATTATCATAAAGCAGAGTCACAGTTGGGGAAACATTTTTATATAATATAATGACACACAGAGGGTCTTCTCCATACTCTATAGCATGTGCTATATGTGATATTGGAAGGGTCCTTTCTTTAATTTTTCATATGGGAATCTTACATATTATACGCCGGAAGCTACAGTATAAAAACATGTTTGAAACACATCATAAACAATGAAATTATGTTTGAAACACATCATACACAGCGAAATTATGTTTGAAACACATCATAAACAATGAAATTATGTTTGAAACACATCGTAAACAATTAAAACGCTTTTGAAGCACATCATAAACAATTAAAACACGTTTGAAGCACATCATAAGCAATGAAAACGTGTTTGAAACACATCATGAACAGACGCAGAAATCTGATGCTAACGCTACAGATTATTTCCGTACCTTGTCGAGGGTTGTTCAATAAAAAGGGGAGACAGAATGGAGGAGGAGGTGAGGGGAGGGAAGGGGAGGGTGAGGGAGAGGGAGAGGGGGAGGGTGAGGGGGAGACGGAGGAGGAGGAGGCGGAGGAGGAGGAGGAGGAGGAGGAGGAGGAGGAGGAGGAGGAGGACAAAGGTGTTCGTCTGGGAGATGAAATCCGGGCAACATATACCGGTGATTCTTTTTCCTCTA
>NC_089764.1:29486235-29491235 GCF_040412425.1 Macrobrachium rosenbergii | reverse complement strand
GATTAGGCATGGGTTTTAATTCATCAAAGGATGAGAATATAAGACTTACTATCAAACAGACTTTACAAAATGAGTCTTAATTTCCAACAGACCCCAGAAATTGAGTCCTACCATCAAACAGACCTGAGTAAATGAATCTTATAATCAAACAGCCCTGAGAAAATGAGTCTTGTTATCAAACAGAGCTGAGATAGAGTCTTGTTATCAAACAGAGCCGAGATAATGAGTGTTGTTACCAAACAGAGCTGAGAAATGAGTCTTGTTATCAAACAGAGCTGAGAAAATGAGTCTTGTTATCCAACAGAGCTGAGAAAATGAGTCTTGTTATCAATTAAACTTGAGAAAATGACTCTTATTACCAAACACACCCGGGAAAATGAGTCTTAATTTCAAACATCCCTGAGAATATGAGTCTCATTATCAAACATCCCTGAGAAAATGAGTCTCATTATCAAACATCCCTGAGAAAATGAGTCTTGTTTCAAACAGAGCTGAGAAAATGAGTCTTGATTTCAAACATCCTTGAGAAAATGAGTCTCATTATCAAACATCCCTGAGAAAATTAGTCTTAATTTCAAACATCCCTGAGAAAATGAGTCTTAATTTCAAACATCCCTGAGAAAATGAGTCTCATTATCAAACATCCCTGAGAAAATTAGTCTTAATTTCAAACATCCCTGAGAAAATGAGTCTTAATTTCAAACATCCCTGAGAAAATCCCTGAGAAAATGAGTCTCATTATCAAACATCCCTGAGAAAATCAGTCTCATTATCAAACAGACCTCTCTGGAAAAAGATGGCATCGGATGCTTGATCCCCAACCAGCCTGAGAACAAATTCACTAAACATCACTGACCTGTCGTATCAGGTTCCATATACGCAACCGCCATCCCGCCGCAAATGTTCACATTCTCTCTCTCTCTCTCTCTCTCTCTCTCTCTCTCTCTCTCTCTCTCTCTCTCTCTCTCTCTCTCAAGATTCCTGAGGCCGCTGGATACTGATACTTAACCGCGGAATAGAACCGCATCTAGCAGATGCAGACGAAGAGGATAATGATAGTGATTGAGGGGAGAGAGAGAGAGAGAGAGAGAGAGAGAGAGAGAGAGAGAGAGAGAGAGAGAGAGAGAGAGAGAGAGAAACTAACTGGATGTAGATGTACGTTGGCTTTACATCTCTCTATTATGAATATGATTGGAAGCCAATAGTTCAGAGCTGAATGTTCTCCAAATTCAGTACTATTATTAATGGCCCCTGTGTTGGGCTTGTTCCATATGAATTGGGTTCATCTTCTGAATAATAATAATAATAATAATAATAATAATAATAATAATAATAATAATAATAATAATAATAATAATATCAAAATAAAACGTAAATTGGCCAAAAAAAACGAATAGAACAGAAATTAGCCCTAAAAATCGAACAAAGCAGAAATTAGCCAAAAAAAAACGAATAAAACAGAAATTAACCCAAAACCGAATAAAACAGAAATTAGCCCAAAAATCGAATAAAACAGAAATTAACCCCAAAAAATCGAATAAAACAGGAATTAGCAAAAAAAAAACGAATAAAACAGAAATTAGCCATGAAAATCGAATAAAACAGAAATTAGCCCAAAAAATCGAATAAAACAGAAATTAACCCAAAATACCGAATAAAACAGAAATTAGCCCATTAAAATCAAATAAAACAGAAAGCCTTACATTATAACCCTTAGTTGTATAATGTCAGCTTACAGACTTTTCATAAATTTTTCTTAATTCTTCGTTCTGAAACTGACTTCAAGCACTTATGATAATAACTAGCTATTGAATAAGGATCTCTTTGTTGTCACTCACTCACGAGAGAGAGAGAGAGAGAGAGAGAGAGAGAGAGAGAGAGAGAGAGAGAGAGAGAGAGAGAGAGAGCACAGAACAATTCCTCACGTGTTCATAGTCTGCATCATCTACAATCGTATCTTTTAAATAAAATTACTACAACTGCTCTAACACAAAATAAAGTTCCTTTAATTTTCTCAAATTCACGCATACATATTTCTCTGTATACACAAGTGTATACGCATAAGAAGGATAAAAATTATTTTAGATGTCTGTGATGATTCTACATAACCATACTTGTATTCAACTTAACACTATACGAGAGATGAAAGTCACAGGCTTCTGCCCATATATTTTCAATACATCATATGTATAGAAAAATCTGTCTACGGTAACCAGGATCCTTCATAACCAACGGACAATTTATTAAGCCATATATAATGCAGCTGAAGTCTATTTCCATGCCATAGCAACACGTACTTCCTTGTTGGATCAAATTTATGTGAATATGCAATACTGACAGGTGAGGGGGTCGTCATCAAGATTTGTACCATGCGCCAAGGTCCATGTTACATTAGCTGATTCAACGTTGATTAGCCTAATGTGTATGTATGTATGTATATATATATATATATATATATATATATATAAATATATATATATATATAAATATATATATATATATAATATATATATATATATATATATATATATATATATATATATATATATATATATATATTAACTTCCTGCCGTTCAATATCTCTCGCCTGTCTGTCTCCTTCCCACGTGACTGAGAGAGAGAGAGAGAGAGAGAGAGAGAGAGAGAGAGAGAGAGAGAGAGAGAGAGAGAGAGAGAGAGAGAGAGAGAGAGAGAGAGAGAGATATTCGTGGTTTAAATTAGGCTAATCAACGTGGTCAAGGTTCTTTAAGAAATTTCTTACTAGTATATTTGTGATGAATATGTGTGTGTACACACATATATATATATATATATATATATATATATATATATATATATATATATATATATATATATATATATACATATACATATATATATACATATATATATATATATATATATATATATATATATATATATATATATATATACAGTATACACAAGTATACATATATACGTACTCACACATTCATAACAAATATGCTAATATGGAATTTCATAAGCAACCCTGACCACTTCCTGGTATTCCATTCTTGAAATCTTACTCTGTCACATTAAAACCACAATCTCTCTCTCTCTCTCTCTCTCTCTCTCTCTCTCTCTCTCTCTCTCTCTCTCTCAGAGAATCACTAGCTCTGAGTATACCTCAAGGTATACGGCACCGATACCATCGCGCTATGTGAGACTCAAAGGTAATGCAAGAATACTTTATCATTCATTCCCTGAGTAACCCTACACCCAGAAGAGTCTGGCACGTCGACGGATTGGTTACCGTGAAGCTAATGGAAGGGACGCTTGGATACGAGTATTGTTTGTGCGAGAATTCAGTGACGACGAATTGAAACGCTTCCTTATTACATATTTCGAACGATTCCTTAAATAAACAGAATGAGGTTTTCCTGGATATAAAATAGCCATGAAAATAATAAAGGCTTTCTATTTCTACTGTTTCAACAGGTGATAGATACTATGGTCTATAATAAATTACCTATGCTGAATGAAAAATTAGACATGAAGCTATATTTTCTTTTCTAATAGTAAGTTTTATGCTGATTTCAATTTTTGGCTTTATTCCATATGTCACAAAACCTGCAGAGGTTCATAAGTAAAGAACGTGCTAGTTACATGACTGATGTGGGTAGCAATCATAGTCGGAACACGGATATTGCACGCAACCTCATCCTAAAATATTTGTAGAGGACTGAAACTGCATCTACGCCCTACCTGAGATTCAGGTGTATAGAAAAAAATAATTGCAAGATCAGGAAATATGTAATGCCAAGTTTCATAAGTAAATAAAGTGTTAGTTACTCGACTGATGTGGATAGCAATCATAGTGGGAACAAGGACATAGCTAGCAACCTCATCCTACAATATTTGTAAATGATTGAAAGGGCATTTACGCCCTGTACGAAATACAGTTGTACAGATAAAAAAAAATTGCAAGATCAGGCAATATGTAACGAATCCTGAATCTTTAAATAAAACAACCCTTCCGAAGTGATGTATTGCAATTTATATGAATATATATGTCTGTCATTCAGGCAATGACAGTAATTACATTTTCCATCTCATGTGATGTTTTGTGGAGACGTTCATAAAATATGGTTCCAGTTTGACACATTATTTAATTATCTCAATCTATCTGGTGTCAAAACATCATGAATTAATTCCATTTATAACTCCTAGAAAATGTGTAATATATATTATGAAAAATTATTTCTATTGTCATAAACAAGAATATTTCTCCAATGGAGACAAACCAAATTTAGAACCTGAAACATTATGACAATGAGTGTAAACATTATTGCAGCTGTCGTAAAAAAAAAAAAAAAATCTGCATTGGCGGCGCATAATTTCAAAATTGAAACATTATTACAAAGAGTCTCTTTCTTCTTCTTCTTCTTCTTCTTCTTCTTCTTCTTCTTCTTCTTCTTCTTCTTCTTCTTCTTCTTCTTCTTCTTCTTCTGCCACGTCTCGACTCCGCAAACCATCGCTGGTCTCACTACACGTAATGTCTAGTGTAAACAATATTACAAAGAGTGTCCCATACATTTTAAGCCCATACAAAAATGAAAAATGCTTCCCCATCCTGTTCACAGATGGCAGAGCAAATCTGGGAACAAATCCCAGCATTAACCCCACCTGAACAACGAAGCCTGGCGGGATTTAGAGAGCAAATTAAACTCATTACTGGTAATCCATCAAAGCTGGGTGTTTCGCATTTTCTGGATGCGAGGTTTCTACGTAATTAGCAGTTTTTATCGATTACAAGATAAAAAGATTTTCTGTAAGGGTAAGACGATTACCATTTTTCATGACGATACTATTGGACTGAATTGAACTGAATATAGAATTTTGGCCAAAGGCCAAGCACTGGGACCCATGAGGTCATTCAGCACTGAAACGGAAATTGACAGTAAAAGGTTTGAGAGGTGTAACAGGAGGAAAACCTCAGAGCAATTGCACTATGAATCAATTGTTAGGAAAGGGTGGAA
>NC_089764.1:29446235-29481235 GCF_040412425.1 Macrobrachium rosenbergii | reverse complement strand
CTGGAGCAAAGGCAGTAAGACTGGTACAGTCAGGCTCACAGACAAAAGACAACGAGGCATCGAGCCGAATCGTATGTTCTGAGGGTAATTAACAACAAGTAGTTTCTTCGGCGCAGTCGAGTTTTCTGTACAGCGTATAATCAAGGCCACCGAAAATAGATCTATCTTTCGGTGGTCTCGGTGTAATGCTGTATGAGCCGCGGCCCATGAGACTTCAAACACGGCCAGGTGGTGGCCTGTCCTATATCGTTGCCGTACGCACGATCTTAGCTAACTTTAACCTTGAGTAAAATAAAAACTACTGAGGCTAGAGGGCTGCAATTTGGTATGTTTGATGATTAGAGGGTGGATGATCAACATACCAATTTGCAGCCCTTTAGCCTCAGTAGTTTTTAAGATCAGAGGGCGGACATAAAAAGTGCGGATAGAAAAAGTGCGGACGGACAGACAAAGCCACTCAATTGTTTTCTTTTACAGAAAACCAAAAAAAGAAGTCTATTCATAGAGGGAAAAACCTGAATCATGAGCATAACTGACCCGACCTTGACATATAATTTTCTTTTTATCTCTACTCAAAAAATCAGATTTTCACGCCAGCAGACACGCAGTATAAAAATGCACAATGACAACAGTTTCATGCCAACGAAGGTAGCACGTAATATTTTAAGAACAAAATTGATTTTTCTTGGTAAAAAAATACCATCGCATCTAAATTTCACTGTGCCACCTGTGGGTAAGTTAGTAGCGCCCCTGTCTTTTCACTTCAGAGAGCCCTGGGCTTGATTCAAATGTAAGACAGTGCTGTAACTGATTTATGCTGTACATATGATTATGTGTTGATTTCCAATAATAAGAACAACATCACCGTGCAGAACAGCCCTATGGTCACAACAAAAAAGATAAACAGCCCCATGGTCACAACAACAAAGATAAAAAAAAAACAAGATAAAAATAAAATATGGACACTGATAAGAGATTGCAAGGACAGAAGTATAAAAGTTCTAAGTACCTCGGGATCCCAGCAATATTGGCAAAAGAGGCAATTTACTGAAATCGAACGGATTACGGCCCCCAACTTCAACGGGGAGCCTTCAGTACAATATCTACCAACTGGGCCTTTCTGATTTTCTCCTGAATCAGATAACGAGAAAATGGCATCTTCAAACGACTACAGCTTTTATTTTATTTTTTAGCAATGTGTGTATTCTCTCTCTCTCTCTCTCTCTCTCTCTTCTCTCTCTCTCTCTCTCTCTCTCTCTCTCTCTCTCTATATATATATATATATATATATATATATATATATATATATATATATATATATATATATATATATATATATATATATATATATATATATATGTAATATATATATACATACATATGTTTATATGTATATATACACATTTATAAATATATATACATATATGTACATATACACATGTATATATATAAATGTATATACACACGCACATACATATAATAATGTATATATATACACATATAAAAATATATATAATACATATATACAAACATACATATACAAAGTCTCCGTGTCTGTGTAGGGGTGTGTGTATGTGTATGTGTACGTGTGTGGGTATCCACACGAGTAATCTCACGCCATCACCGAGAGCAACTGAGGCGTAAAGCATAAGATGAGGTCATTCGTATGTCATTCATTCGTGTCAGTTACGTTAGTTCCTTAACCCTCACGGAATAATTCTACCATCTGCGTCGCAATGAAACCAGCAACTGAAGATGAATCATGATTGTGGTAACAGGATCGACATTGGAGAGAACGCTCCTTCGACGACGATTTTGACTTTATTGGGGCTACTTTGGAGAGAGAGAGAGAGAGAGAGAGAGAGAGAGAGAGAGAGAGAGAGAGAGAGAGAGAGAGAGAGAGAGAGAGAGAGTCTGTGTGTCAGTAAATCCAAATAATACAGATACGACTATTTAGGGTCTATTGAGGCTACTTGAAAAACAGAGAGAGAGAGAGAGAGAGAGAGAGAGAGAGAGAGAGAGAGAGAGAGAGAGAGAGAGAGAGAGTACCTGTAAATCCAAATAATCCTTACAGCTACGACGATCTGGCTTTATTGAGGCTACTTTAAAAAAGAGAGAGAGAGAGAGAGAGAGAGAGAGAGAGAGAGAGAGAGAGAGAGAGAGAGAGAGAGAGAGAGAGAGAGAGTATCAGTAAATCCAAATAATTCTTACAGCTACGAGGATTCAGGCTCTACTGAGGCTACTTTAAAGAGAGAGAGAGAGAGAGAGAGAGAGAGAGAGAGAGAGAGAGAGAGAGAGAGAGAGAGAGAGAGAGTATCAATACATTCAAACAATTCTTACAGCTCCGACGAATTACCCTCTATTCGAGCTACTTAGAGAGAGAGAGAGAGAGAGAGAGAGAGAGAGAGAGAGAGAGAGAGAGAGAGAGAGAGTAAATACAAACAAGCTACGAAGATTTATGAGAGAGAGAGAGAGAGAGAGAGAGAGAGTATCAAAAAATCCATACAATTCTTACAGCAATATCAAGATGTTCTACATAAAAATCCATAAGCCTCTTGTTTAATGCAATAATCACTAATTTAGGTCACACAAATATCGAGAGTTGTTGAAAGATTACACTACATTACCATTTACAGTTACTATACTGTATACACCAGGCATACCGGATCATACAAAGTACAGACACTGTCCATCAAATTCTTTCTGATCCAATATGCACATTGTCAGTAATGATGCAAATCTGCCACAGAATATTTAAGTTGCATGTGTCATACGATGGTTGTAATGACGCCAGTTTTACTAACCATAAATCAATCAATCATACAATGATTAAAACTAAACTAGACGAGGATTTGTCAATGAATAAATAATTTTGCATAATTCAGCCCGCAAAAGCAAAACCCAAAATAACCATTATAATACTATTAAATCACCACTAAACAAATTGCAACAGATTCAAATACAAGAATATGATGTAATTTTGATGTCCGTAGCAAGATTCGAACCCGACTTGACCACGATAAGCAACATGACCTGATTCTGATACTCCGGATGCGGGTTCGAATCCTGCTACGGATATCAGAATTACCTCGTATTCTTGCCCTTAGATGTAAAGCCTTGTATTGACAAGCGTATTTAAAAAGTGCGAAGAAATTAAGAAGCGAGGAAGGCATTATGGTTATTTAAATTACATAAGTATCAGATAACAAGTGACAAGTAGGTGTCTATATTTATTGCAATAAATTTGCATAAAATATAATGAGCCGTAAATACCTACAAGAATATATAAATAATAGGCAAATTTTTAGCAGAATTATTATCTGCCAGGATAAGCCAATCTTTTTTGCAAACAAATAATACACTAACCATTTTCACAAGAACAAAATGTCCTCCTTATTGGAATCATTAGAATGACTGATTGATTTATGGCGACTAAAACTGGCGTCACAAAACCTAGGTTATGAGACAGCATTGATAGTAAATAGGAAACTAAAAAAAAAATTCTAAAAATATTTTAAAAGGAGTTTCATAAAAAAATCTTATTTATTACCTGTGGTAATGTGTGATAAATGAATCTCGAACGAAAGTGATTATAATTATATATATATATATATATATATATATATATATATATATATATATATATATATATATATATATATATATATATATATATATATATATATCCTGCCAATAAATAAAGAATGCTAAAAATTAGTTTTTAAAAACGGCATCTGAGTGTCTGACGGGCTTCTGTAACAACAATGAACAGAGCCGTGCCCTTGAAGTGTTAAAAAAAATCTGTTTTCAAACACGAGTATCACAGCTAGTAAAACATTAATAACTATTCGTGTAAAGTGACATCTCTAAAACGACATGGCGTCATGTAAACATAATTTTTATATCACTGTGTTACAAAACAGACGGCAGCAGCTGTTACGGTACATGTACAGCTTCTGAGTGGCTTTTTTTTCTTTTTGTTCTTTATATGAAAAACTTAAATGTCAACTGCTATTAGACAGGGAGAGTGTTTATTCTTCGAGTGTAGCTTTACAAACCGTCCTGTTTCTGTCGTCAAAGCGTGTCCTGCTTGTTGTAAGTAGTGGATGGATCTGTAGATGTGAGGTCCATTTTACAGCTATTCGTTTAAAAGCTGTTAAAACCACCCATATTCTGAATCCTATGACACATATCATGAATGGATAATGACAGAAAAAAACATGAACATACTACTGCTCTTCAAACACTTTAAAAAAGTCTCTAGAATATTAAATTAATCATACAGCATTTCAGAGATGTCAATCTCCTACAGCGACTCTATAAGGCTTTCAGCATTTACTAAATATGAACACCCAAACAGTCTATGCTAACTTTGCTAACCCTATTACCGAGCGGCCATTCCAAATTATGCAACAAACTATAAGAGACGATGGGTGAATTTAGAATTAGCACAGAGGAATTTCCTTTAAATGGGAATGTTGTTTCAGATTTAGCTGGCCTTGTGCCAGCACGGGCTCTTGCTCCCTAGAGCAGCCCGTAAAAAAAGGGAATTCGTTAAGTTTTACACAGATTAGAACCGTCTCTCTTCACACTCATTTTATTATTTTTTCAATTATTCGATGCAACTGCATCGACGGTGCTTTTATCACTGACTTCTTGTTCCAGCGAAGTATCGAGCCTGTCTCTCTCTCTCTCGCCATGCACCCTTAATAATGACAGGAAATAGACTTGATGCTTCGCTGAAACAAGAAGTCAGTAATACAATCATCGTCGATGCTGTTACCACAAATAATTGTAAAATTACGTATTCGACACTTTGCTAAAATAGAGACGATGAATACTTTACTGATGACAGCGAAGAAAAGAATTTGACCAACCATACCCTTTCAAACAAAGTGGTGAAAGTTTAAATTATTATCCTGCGTAACCAAGAGGATTATAGGATATTACCCCTTCACAAAATTAAATTAGTTATCAGTTATAATTACAAACCTACAAGTATATACGTTGAACTGAAGGGTTATCCCTGATTAATTCAACATTCTAATTCCCTAGAATACTTGACGAAGACGAGTATTTGCCAATAAAGGTTAAGGGAGGATGTTATAACAGCCAGTCTAGGGCAGGTTAGATTAGGTTAGATTTAATGTCCTAAGTTTCTGTAATTAACAATACGGAAGACACACGCGTTAGAATATTATCTAAATCACCAATGATGTTTACCTAAATTTTACACAAACCTAGGAAGTTACCAAAGTGGAAAAATAAATACAAGACAGATGATTTTGAAAAATAAAATACTTATTAATCAGTCCCCGTTCAAAACTTGATAAAGTGACTTCATTGTACTGGAGCAGAAAAATACTAATAACTTGGAATTAATAAAGAAAAAGCACTACAGTGATAGCAATTAAGATATTAAACTCTGACAACCAATAGAACAAGTACTTCATTCATTTTTTTTTCCAATAAAACATGATTGAGTCTTCATACGCCGGAAACAATGACATATTAGAATTCTCATAAGAGTTATTGGCTGCTTTAATAAAAACATCCTTTCTTCGTTCCAAGTTCTTACTGCAAGTGAATACTAAACTCTCAGCACAATCCTATGGACGCCTCCTCTTCAGAGCCCAGGTATCACCAATAAATGCACTCTTGAGAATAGTATATTTAAAGGACCGTGGGTATCACCTGCCTGTAAAATTCTACTCGCGAGCATATGCGCACCGACCGCCAGTCCCAAACGGGAAACTCATCGACTCTGGAACGACCTGAAGTCACGCCATCAATGAGACCGGAGGAACGAAGACGAGGGGGAAAAAAAATAAAATCCAGACCCTATTGCCAAATCAAGCAGCCAAAGGTAAACCATTAATCCGATTGCAAGCACAGCTGGAGATGGGAGGAAGCAAGGTCTCCTCTCTCTCTCTCTCTCTTCTCTCTCTCTCTCTCTCTCTCAGGAAAGGGTTGATCAATACTTCAATCAGAAACATGGAGAGAAAGAGGAGGAGGAGGAGGAGGAGGAGGAGGAGGAGGAGGAGGAGGAGGAGGAGGAGGAGGAGGAGGAGGAAGGAACGAGGTGTTAAATTGCTTGGTTATCACGTGGCTTGAGGAGACGAGAGAAAATATATGTTACTGAGGATATCAAACAAGTATATGGCTTCTCTTGGAGACAGACCTTGGCACACTAGGGAGGAGATAACGAGGGAAAACGTGATAAGGGCGAAGAGATAATCGACGCAAATCACTTTAGGGAAACATGGCAACAGATAAGAAGGGAATCACCACCTGAAGACTATGCAACACAAAAATTGGAAAAATCTACTGTAGAGACAAACCACATAAGAAGATGAGAGAGAGAGAGAGAGAGAGAGAGAGAGAGAGAGAGAGAGAGAGAGAGAGAGAGAGAGAGAGAGATTATACAATAAAAAAATGGGAAAAACTACCAGAGAGACAACCCACAAAGATAAGTGAGAGAGAGAGAGAGAGAGAGAGAGAGAGAGAGAGAGAGAGAGAGAGAGAGAGAGATTTTAATTAAAAATTATGCAATAAAAAGAATTTTAAGGTAAAAAATTATGCAGAGAGAGAGAAAAGAGCATCGCAAAATGCAATAAAAAAATCGAAAAAAGACAGCCACAAACCACAAAGATGATGAGAGAGAGAGAGAGAGAGAGAGAGAGATTAGAAACTACGCAATAAAAAAAATCGAAAAAATCTAACACAGCCACAAACCACAAAGATGAGAGAGAGAGAGAGAGAGAGAGAGAGAGAGAGAGAGAGAGAGAGAGAGAGAGAGAGAGAGCTGAAACTCCGTCGTGCCCAGCACTGGCGGGGCATAAGGAAACATCATCAGGGCAGGGCTCGGGTTACAACAGAGCCTATGAAAATAAGAAACACTCTTCACATGGAGCAGGAAAGGACGAGGAACAGGACACAGCTGCCATCTGGTGTCAGGTTTCCTCACCAACCATTGCTTAAATAATAATAATAATAATAATAATAATAATAATAATAATAATAATAATAATAATAATATATTGATGGACTCCTAAGGGAGGCAGGATGCAACCCGGAACCCCAAACTATAAAAACCACCCGGTCGAATAGGATGACTGTGATAGACCAAAAAATAAAAAAATTATTGTTATTATTATTATTATTATTATTATTATTATTATTATTATATTATATTATTACTTATTTTCATAAGTAACACAAGACTTGGAGGTTTCGCTTACGTAATATGCTTGCTTAAATATGTATAAATATAAGTAAACAACAACAACAACAACAACAATAATAATAATAATAATAATAATAATAATAATAATAATAATAATGATGATGATAATGATGATAATGATGATTATGATGATGATGATGACGATGATTATTATTATTATTATATCAATCACGAAATGAAAATAGAAGACAGGAATTTACTTATAAGTAAATTCTTGTAATTTTTTCTTTTCGTGACTGATAATAATAATAATAATAATAAAAATAATAATACCAAAAATTATTGTTATTATTATCATTTACTTACATTTATACTAAATAAAACAAGCATATTAGAGAAGTGGAACCCACAAGAATTGTAAAAAGGCTAATATTACTTAAGAAACTTCCATCTAGAATTACTACAGACCTTTGACATTACACGTCAAAACACTGACATTTTCTCTTAATGCGTGAGAAAGACTTCATTAGGATGTCTGACACACGGCTGTTAATGACATCAATGTCTCAAATGACGGACATTCCCCGTTGTCGCAAACATAAAAAAAAAAACAAGCATAATATAAAGCAATTTTCTTATTTACTTCAACACTTTAAGAAGATTTTTATAGCCAGCGTAAGTGTGCTTTCTTGTTTTGGGGATCCATGTGACCTCAGGTTAGTTAATATATGACCATTTTTTGAGCCTATTTCATTCTCAAGTTCCTTTAAAATGAAAAATTGTTCACCTCTCTCTCTCTCTCTCTCTCTCTCTCTCTCTCTCTCTCTCTCTCTCTCTCTCTCTCTCTCTCTCTCTCTCTCTCTCTCTCCATCTTCGCTGTGACCCTTGACAGTCGACCGAGAACCAGGCACATAATTCTGGATTTCTGAAGAAAGCACACATATCGTTGCTTCTTCGTCCGATCCAGGAATCGAACGGTGGTCATTCAGTTGTGAGATGAACGTGCTACGATATATGCTAAGGGGCGTCAGAGAGAGAGAGAGAGAGAGAGAGAGAGAGAGAGAGAGAGAGAGAGAGAGAGAGAGCGTGTGCAAACACTAGGGTGGACAATATCCAGTAAAATGACAAGTGGTAATATGGCATACAGAGAGAGAGAGAGAGAGAGAGAGAGAGAGAGAGAGAGAGAGAGAGAACGCTATTCTCGATAAAAAGGGAAATATCCTATAAAAATTCAAATACAGGTGTATGTATACCGTACTCACACCTGTATGGCTTCCGACGAGGAACGGAGAGAGAGAGAGAGAGAGAGAGAGAGAGAGAGAGAGAGAGAGAGAGAGAGAGAGACTCAGACCCATATCCTCTCGCCCTTTTTTGAAAATGACGCGGGCGCCGATACAGAGAAAAGCGCGTATCTCCGAAACATTTCCCCCTCAAAATGGCGGTAGTTCGTTGGAGGAAAGGCCGGACTCAAAATGAAATCGTTTCGGGAACGAACGTAAAAATGGCTCGCATCGGAAAGGTTGGGTATCGAGAGCCTTCTGGTCCGTGTGTGTGTATGTGTGTGTGTTCTAGTAAAGCTCTTACCGACATAGAGCCCTTCGGTACACGATCCGGGTTTAATAAATGAACTGCATTCCATGTCCGGATCGGAAAAGAAACAAGAGGAACGCTCCGGTCTACTCTTCTTGTTTCCCTCCGCTGATATGAACATTTACAGTACTGGCATTTTGAAGCCTCGAGAATACTCTACTGGGTCTCTTACTAGACGTCACAAAAATATCTTTTTCTAAGTCCTTAAATTTTTTAATGACTGGAAGAAAAAGGCTTTCATTATCTGAAAGACGACATTCTACTGCACCTCTTAACTCGGCGCCATGGAAATTTTCAGTAATATTAACGAACAAATCTATGCTATCGAAAGAAAACGGCATGCAGTTTTATTTTGCCACAAAAAGCTCCTTTTTTTCAAAATTCTTAAATCTTTTAATAACTGAAAGAGCAAGGCTTTCATTTTCTGAAAGACGATACTCTAACGTACCTCTTACCTCTACGTTATGGAAATTTGTAGACGTCACAAAAAGTATCTTTTTATAATTCCTGGAATTTATCTTTTTGCAATTCCTCGAATTTTTCAAGCTCTGGAAGAAAATGGCATTCGCTTTCTGGAAGATGTCATTCTGTTTTACCTCTTAACGCAACGCCACGGAAATTATCAACAGCACTGGCGTAAAAATCTCTGTCCCTTTGGGGGAAAACATCCTCACGGCGTTAGGTGTGCTACTTCGTTCATAAAGCTGTAAGGGAATCTCTACGGTAAATTTGTTTCAGAAATATTACTCCAAAGCATATAAATACCTACAAGTACAAAAAACAATTCAAATTCTCCCAGGATCTTTTTTAATCCTGCTTTAATAAAGCTTAGGCCTCCAAGAAAATTTCGTACACGATAAGCAACAGGCCGAGAACGGGACCGTTAGAGAGTCATGTGTCGCCTTCATAAATTCACGAGAGAATAAAACGAAAAACTTCGGTCGCACTCAAATGTTTACACAAAATAAATCGCCCTGGTCGACGGACCGTGACACGGGCTACTACACAGCTTTAGTGGGGAGAGAGAGAGAGAGAGAGAGAGAGAGAGAGAGAGAGAGCATGTAGTTTTGAAGAGAGAGAGAGAAAGAGAGAGACGACAGCATGTAGCTTTGGAGAGAGAGAGAGAGAGAGAGAGAGAGAGAGAGAGAGAGAGAGAGAGAGAGAGAGAGAGAGAGAGAGAGACGGCAGCATGTAGCTTTAGAGAGAGAAAGAGAGACGGCAGCACGTAGCTTGGGAGAGAGAGAGAGAGAGAGAGAGAGAGAGAGAGAGAGAGAGAGAGAGAGAGAGGCGGCAGCATGTAGCTTCGTGGAGAGAGAGAGAGAGAGAGAGAGAGAGAGAGAGAGAGAGAGAGAGAGAGAGAGAGAGAGAGCCACGTAACTTTCACTGGAATCAAGATCAATTTCGTCCTACACGAAAGTGTTGCAGAAGTTCGCCAGCAACTGCATTTCAAAGAACCCATTGAGAACAGAATATGAATCCCTCACACTCTACTGGGCCACTTCTGAAGAACAGTTTTCTAACTGCATAATAGGTTTTGCTGGAAACAAGTGAACACTTTAACCGATGACGACATCAAAGAGCGAACGCATGCAAAAACATAACACCTTTCCGATTCCGGATACGTTCACTGGAACACTGAAATGCACTGGAGCGTTGCTCACTCCGCAGAGCGCCGTTTGATATCAGTAAGGCTTTAAAATACTCAATCGGTTTTTCTGGATTCGTCAAGTTACGAAGCCATTCTTGAATCTGTTCAGTGTTACGCCATTGTTCAATAACCGAACCGTTTTTGCTGTATAGTTTAACCAATGAAATGATGTGCATAAGTTTAATGGTTAATCAACGGTCTAGGATGGCATTATATAGGAATGGACTGGAATGAAAAATCCAGGCTAAAAGACAAGCGCTGGGATCTATGAGGTCATTCAGAGCTGAAAAGGGAAATTGAGAGTATAGAAGGTTTGGAAGGTGTAACAGGAGGAAAATCTCGCAACTGCACTATATTGTAATTGACAGATATTTTCATTAACAATGTTTCTTTAACTACACGCAAATCATTCAAAACTCTAGGTGTCACTACTAATGCAAAACAAACTTTTGAGAAGTATATTCCGTCCATCTCTCCCTCAGCTGCACAATAAACTGGTGGACCGAATAAGTTTCCAAGGGTTTTGAAGACCTGACTATCCTAGAGAAATACTTTCATTCTTTTATTCTACTCTGTTTTGGTCTTCGGCAGCTGACTCGCATCTTAAAATAGTTGGAGGAAAGTTTGACTTCTATTATATTCCTTATTGCAGATCTTAGAACTAACCTCTGGTACTGTCGTTCGATTAGCTCATCGTAAATTAGTGACAGCATTTTTCATAATTTGTATCATTATCCGCACTCAGAACTTCCCAGAATGTACCGTTCAACACGTAATAATAGAGCAGCAGTTCATTCAAACACTCTTGCCTTTTCCTTTGCAGAGATCAATGCAACACAGTTTTCTACAAGTTCTGTTCCATTCTGAATGTGATGATTTTCGCAGCCATGTAGTATCAACAATTCTATTACAAGTTCAAACTAGAAGCCAGAGCATTTCTACGGAGCTTGACTGACAAGAGCCCTTCGTAGTACAGCTACCGTAGAATTGATTCATCACAGTGGTTCATCTTTATGTATCTTTTACCATAAGGTACTTATTTATTTCCTTTTCTTTTCCAATAACTGATCTCTTCTTTCTGTATTTCCTTTTACCTTCTACTATTTGTTTCAGATGAATACCATATTCTTTGGGACCTTGAATTTCAAGTCAGTGGCCCTTGTGGTGGGCTTGTTCCATATGAATAGGGTTCCTCCTTTGAATAATAATAATAATAATAATAATAATAATAATAATAATAATAATAATAATAATAATAATAATAACAACAACAATAATAATAATAATAATATCACATCTAAGTTAATAGTTACTCTATCAAATTATCAGTCCGATATAAAATCGTATGATTTATTTCGAAGCTTCTTCAAACTAAGTAAATAACTCCAAATTTCTCTAATAATAATAATAATAATAATAATAATAATAATAATAATAATAATAATAATAATAAAGATAAGTTATAGTTACGATATCACCTTATCCCTTTAATGTAAAAATCGCATGACTTAACCACAAACTCTTCAAACTAAGAAAGTAATGACGAACGCGACCTGTGGTCAATCTCACCGACCCTGTACCACTTCCGGCCGCGCATTTCTTGACGTGCCGACGCCCCTAGTGTCTCAATGGCTTCTTCCTTCAGTTACCAAGAATCCTTTCCTTTGTCGGGATTCACTGGTATCGTTTACACGAAAAAGATTACGAAGGAGATTCCTGAAAGCCATTTAAGAAACGCATTTTTGTGAATCACGTCTTTTTTTTTTTTTTTTTTTTTTTTTTGGTGCTGGCTTTGTCTGTCCGTCCGCTCTTTATTCTGTCCGCACTTTTGCTGTCCGTCCTCTGATCTTAAAGGCTACTGAGGCTAGAGGGCTGCAAATTCGCATGTTGATCAGCCACCCTCCAATCATCAAACGTACCAAATTGCAGCCCTCTAGCCTCAGTGGTTTTGATTTTATTTAAGGTTAAAGTTAGCTATGATCGTGCTTCTGGCAACGGTATAGGATAGGCCGACACCGGGCCGTGGTTAAAGTTTCATGGGCCGCGGCTCATACAGCATTACACCGAGACCACCAAAAGATAAATCTATTTTCGGTGGCCTTGATTATACGCCGTAGCGGCTGTACAGAAAACTCGATTGCGGCGAAGGAACTCAGCGCATTTTTAACTTGTTAGTTCTCTTTGCTCGTTAGTTAGATTCTTTTTCATTAATACATTATTAATATCAATATTATTAGTGAATAAAAACAATTCCAGTTATGGAACTGTACAAATATTCTGAAAAGGGGAATCGCACAGATTCTCGAAAACTCCGTATATATAACTTTATTTTTAAATATGTTTGTAACTCACATAACTGTGGATTTGTTTCTCCATTCAAAGACCCACGGCACTATGAGGATTTTTCACTATTGTCATTACTGTCTATTGTATGACTATCACTAAGCTCTTTCAGCTGGCTACCCGTTTTACGCAAAGTTCAAAATCCTAATATAAAAGGCTTAAAAATTCTCTCTCTCTCTCTCTCTCTCTCTCTCTCTCTCTCTCTCTCTCTCTCTCTCTCTCTCGCCAGTTGTAACCGTCTCTTTAATATTGAAAATGTGCTTGTGTCCAACAGTCCCTTTCTCAGGCGTCTCCCCATTTTCATTCTCCCTTTCCTACGCCTGTTCTTCCCAACTTCTTCCTATTCCTCTTTTTCCTTTTATTCTTTTTATTATTCATCTTTTTCCTTTTCTTATTCCTCTTCTTCCTTTTATTCTTCTTATTCCTCTTCTTCCTTTTATTCTTCTTATTCCTTTTCTTTTATTCTTCCTATTCGTCTTCTTCCTTTTATTCTTCTTATTCCTCATCTTCCTTTTATTCTTCTTATTCCTCATCTTCCTTTTCTTCCTATTCCTCTCTCTTTTCTTCTCTCTAAATCCAACCATTCTCCGTCACCCTAACCACTCCCCTTCCTCCTACTCCTTCAGCGGGTCGTTCCTCCTCCCCCTCCTCCTCCTCCTCCTCCTCCTCCTCCTCCTCTCCCCTCGTCCGTCACGTGATGTAACCCGATCCTTCGTCCCCTCATTTGCCACGGCCAACCCCTACGCATTCTCTAAACCTCCCCTCAGCCATTCCCATCCTCCTCCTCCTTCTCCTCCTCCTACCCTCAATTCTTCCTCCTCCTCCATTTCTTCTAACAGACCTCACACACACACAACCAACACCGCCACCTCCTCCTCCTCCTCCTCATTTCCTGCCTCAACTTTCGCCTTTTGTATTTTTGCAACTTTCGATTCACGCGTGTAGGAGATAAGGCCTTTTCCTTGTTCATTCTTTTTTTATTCATTTGTTTGTTTGTTTGTTTGTTTGTTTGTTTGTTTGTTTGTGATACAGCTGTACAATACCCTATTTCATGATTGTTTCTTTCTTTGATATCAAAGTGAATAAGTAAATAAATAAATAAATAAATAAATAAATACATAAATAAATAAATACATAAATACATAAGAGTTGAATTGAATATAGAATTTAGGCCTACGGCCCAAGCACTGGGACCTATGAGGTCATTCAGAAAATGCTTAAAAGGTGTAACAAGAGGAAAACCCCGCAGCTGCACTATGAATCTATTGTTAGGAAAGGGTGGAAAGAGAATATGAAAGGAAGTACAGTAAAAGGAACGAAAGGGGTTGCAGCGAGTGGCCAAAGAAGGCACGCTGGAAAGAACCTTAAATATGGCTACAGTGCACTGCAAGAGGCACACTGACGGCGCTACCCCACTACGGAGAATACATAAAGAGAGTCGCTTACGCTCGTGGACATCTTGAAATGTTTTGACCCAGTTGCACAATTCCTTTCTTCAATGGCTGTTTCTTCCTTTCATATCAAAATAAATAAATAAATAAAAAAATAAATAAATATACAAAAACGCCCCTTACATTCGTGGCCATCTTGAAATATTTTATTTTTTTAATTTTCAGAGGATTATCTCAAGGTCTCAGTAACTAACTTGACTAAAGACTAATACTCTTATCTTCTTACTGAGTTCAAACTAATGTCAGGTTTTTCAGTTGGAGCCTAATATTACTATTTCCTGTTTCAACATCACTGTTTGGGGACACAATTCAGTAACTACTCAGAAACGTATCCTAGTTTAAGGGAAGATCTAATTATATGCAATTGTTCCTATATTTCTTTATACACAGGTTGTAAGTCGCTGATCCAATTATTTAATTGGACTCAATACTGCCAAGCCAACAATGGCTAAAGCAGACCTCTCTTATTATTAATTAGAATCTATAACTATGTAGCATTTTCTTCATCACGATCCCCCCTACTCTAAACTTTGGAACATCAAATCACAAGCTTTCTAGAAGGCTTTAGCAAAGTCAAAATCGGCTGAATAGACCTAGTTACCCTATTATAGAATTTTACCCTTTTCTACAATTGTTTTAATTTCCACATTATTCTTATTTATTTATATATTTGTATATTTTTTATCTATTTAATTATTTATGCATTTATTTATCAATTCACCTATTTATTTATTTTTTTAATTATATATTTACTTATTTACATACTTATTTATTTACCAGTCTCTTGGCAATAACGTTTCCATCTGACCGATTAGCTCAGACACCGAAGATCTCCCCTGGACAAAACCATGTTCATTAGGACGCCGATCGATATCTATCAGGTAACGAGAGAGAGAGAGAGAGAGAGAGAGAGAGAGAGAGAGAGAGAGAGAGAGAGAGAGAGAGAGAGAGGACAGGAAAAGGACTGAGATAGATAGACAGATAGATAGATAAATAAGGAGAGAAGGAGGTTTTCAAAGACGACAGAAATAGGACTGACAGAGAGAGAGAGAGAGAGAGAGAGAGAGAGAGAGAGAGAGAGAGAGAGACTGACATAGGACCAAAGAGAGAGAGAGAGAGAGAGAGAGAGAGAGAGAGAGAGAGAGAGAGAGAGAGAGACGACTGACATAGGACCAACAGAGAGAGAGAGAGAGAGATTTTCAGAGACGACAGAAACAGGGCTAACAGAGAGAGAGAGAGAGAGAGAGAGAGAGAGAGAGAGAGAGAGAAGAGCAATCACTTCACCCCTCTTTTCCAGAACTGGGCAATAAAAAGTGATGTATTGGCTTCAATAAAAAGCTATCAGAAGCTTTATCTCCGCCATCCGGGCTACTTATTAAATGTAAATTGCTCTCGACTCCTTTATTGTTCGATTCCTCTTTCGTTCTCATTTATCACCCTTCGCTAATTTCCACGGGATTACTACGTCCGTTCCTTCATATTTTCCTTGGTATTTTTTTTTAAGCAATACTAATATTTTCTCCTCTTCCTTAATTTACTATCATTAATTTTACTATGTAATCTCAAATTCTCAAATTTAGTTTCCAGGTCTCTGAAAAACTCTCTCTCTCTCTCTCTCTGTCCTTTTGTAGTCATCTCTGAAAATCTCTTTCTCTTTGTCTCTCTTAAAGGTGAATTAGAATACTCCCCCAAAGACGCCTCTTTCATCCTATCTCTCTCTCTCTCTCTCTCTCTCTCTCTCTCTCTCTCTCTCTCTCTCTCTCTCTCTCTCTTGGTCCTTTTGTAGTCGTCTCTGAAAATCTTTCTCTCTATCTCTCTCTCAAAGGTGAATTAGAATACTCCCCCACAGACGCCTCTTTAATCCTTCCCCACCTCTCTCTCTCTCTCTCTCTCTCTCTCTCTCTCTCTCGCTCTCTCAGTCCTTTTGTAGTCATCTCTGAAAATCTCTTTCTCTCTGTCTCTCTCAAAGGTCAATTAGAATAATCCCCCACAGACGCTTCTTTAATCCTTCCCCACCTCTCTCTCTCTCTCTCTCTCTCTCTCTCTCTCTCTCTCTCTCTCTCTCTCTCTCAGGTGAATTAGGATATCAACCCCCAACTCCCAACCCCCAAAGACACCTCTTTAAGCCCCCGACAACCGCGATTAAGTCACCTGTGAAGCATAAATGAATTTTGAGCCACGTTCCACTGCCTGAAATTAGGACGAGTTTCCTTCCACCTTTGGACCGGACGGGTTATCTTCATGGTCAGTGGGGTCCCATTCAGGTCTTAATTGCCAAATGTTTCCGGGGGCGTAGGTTCACCTGATTTATTTTTCATTTTCTTTATCATTTTCTTTCTTTTTAGTCACAGGTTTTCTTCCAGTTTTGTTTTATATATAATTGTATATTTATATTTCCTTTTGTTAGTCTGTCACAAGTTGCGAGGTTTTTGAAAGGTCAGGTAATTTCATTTACATTCTAGTTTTTAAACGTATTTATCTTTGCTATTTGAAGAATAATACAGAATTAAGGTGACAATGTTTTATCTTTTAAATTCACTGTGGCATAATATCCTAATAATAACAGTATGTCAACTGGTCACACTTAAAAACTAAACATTTCTATGAAACGTGCTTAGATCTTTAGTTTCTCTTTTAGCATGCAACTCTACCTAAACTAAATATGAACATACTGATTAAAAATATAAGTAATTTAATTTCCTATCAGCGGCAGCTTCCATAGGCTTCATCACTGTTATAAATAACAATGGTATGGACAATAAGGTAAATTCAACAAGGTGATTCAGAGTTATCGCTGAATCATGTCCACATTCATGAGCTGCCCTGGGACTTCACATTTTCCATTACATACTTTTTAGTTTTCTGTAAAAGAAAGCTATTGTGCCGGCTTTGTCTGTCCGTCCGCACTTTTTTCTGCCCGCACTTTTTCTGTCCGCCCTCAGATCTTAAAATCTACTGAGGCTAGAGTGCTGCAAATTGGTGTGTTGCTCATTCACCCTCCAATCATCACACATACCAAATTGCAGCCCTCTAGCCTCAGTGGTTTTTAATTTTATTTAAGGTTAAATTTAGCCATGATCGTGCTTCTGGCAACGATATAGGATAGGCCACCACCGGGCAGTGGGTAAAGTTTTACGGGCCGCGGCTCCTACAGCATTATACCGAGACCACCGAAAGATATATCTATTTTCGGTGGCCTTGATTATACTCCATAGCGGCTGTGCAGAAAACTCGATTGCGCCGAAGAAACTTCGGCTCATTTTTTACTTGTTTTCTTCCACCTTTGAACTAAATAACTAAGTAACTGAGGACTAAATAAGGGAGTGAATTTACCACATTCCTCAGCTCTCACCAATATACACAAAACAAAAAAACAAATTGACAGGAAAAATAACAAGATCGGAAATGCTCACACAAAGAACGGGTAACAAGGACAGTTTTGTAAAGTTCTTAACCTTAGCAAAATACGCTTTCCTGTGATGAGTTTGCAGAGAGAGAGAGAGAGAGAGAGAGAGAGAGAGAGAGAGAGAGAGTTGGTTCTACAGTACTTATTTCCCTGTAACTAACAAAAAAAAAAAGGTCGTTATGGATAATTTCATGTTCGAGTAAGACTTCACAAGCTAACGCATAGACACATACGATTTTGTAATGTATGAATATTGCATTAATTTTATTTTCCTCTGAACGATTTACCTTATGTATATTTTAGAATTAATGATGACTGTATTAGGACGAAAACGACTTATGCGAGTACAATTACTTAATACGTGACGCAAGGTGGCGTTACCTTACATGGAAAATCCGTCCTATTTTACTGAAACAAAACATCCTTAAAGAGGTTTTTAAAAGAAAAATCGAATACAAAAATAATACCTTGTATTGGAATATCCGTCTTATTTTACTGAAATCAAAGCACCCTGAAAGAGACTATTTAAAACGAAAAGTCGAATAAAAAAAAATTATACGAGAAAAACCCACCTCAACAACTATACTTCAGGCATAGGACAAAAATAACATCACACGAAAAAAAAACAAATAATTATTTTGTTACCTGTTATTTCCAGAAAGCTCCGAAAAGGATAATTTACAGAGGGGGTAGAGGGTCGGGATGGGGGGGGGGGGAAGGAGAGCATTATAAGGGAATAAAACTGACCAGGGCAGTCCCCGTGGCCATTTGTAAGTCAAGTGGGCCGGTAGCCTTATGAGCCGTATAATAACCCGTGTAAATAATTCGCTTAACCTTATTCCCGTATTCCCTAACCAACCCCTCCCTTCTCCCTCCTCCCCCACTCCTCCTCCTCTCCCCTTCCCCCTCCCCCTCAACTCGCTCTCTGCCTCCCTTCCTATCGTTCATTCCCTTCTCTGCGCTTACTTCTCTCCCACTTTCCCTCTTCCTCTACCTCTCCCTTTCGTGATCAATTATTCCTTGTATCGTTTCGTCCTTTTCCATAAGGAAAAAAATAAAAAATAAAAGAAAATAGAAAAAAATCTTTATTCAGTTTTCATGTACCATGTTAAAAGGACATAGCATCAGTTTCTAAATGTTTGATACTTTTCCATGAGAGAGAGAGAGAGAGAGAGAGAGAGAGAGAGAGAGAGAGAGAGAGAGAGAGAGAGAGAGAGAGAGGGGGTCATCCGTGCAGGGTAGAACCAAAATGCTATAAACTGGACTATCTGATGAGTTATGTGATTGAGGAAACCTAATTTATCCGATGCAATAATCGTCAATGTTCCTCTTCTTCAATGTTCCTCTTCTTAAGAATATATATATATATATATATATTAAAGGAAATTATATATATATATTATACACACACAGCCTATATGAAATTCTCTTCAATTCCCTTCACTCAGTGTTTATGCAACTAACTTCATTACTTTATTTATTAGTTTTAATTTGACGTTTTATCTTTACTATCCGTGTAGACACCTCGAGATTACGTATGTAATCAAAGGATAGGTTTGCTTAAAGCAAATGGGTGTTACAGACTAATAAACACACAAACAAAGCCACTCCAACATCTTCTAAAAACATAACAGACACCTCACACGTCTCGACTGTCGACCTAACCGCGCAACGACTCCTCGCTGCTGGGAGAACGGGCGCTGGTAACTGGTACAATACATGTACATACGCTATCGGGGTCTAAGCGATGACAGGCAGGGCAGCCGATCGAGACTACAGTCTACCCCAAAGCCAAATCAAAGTCGTTCAAAAGAAGGCATCGTGCTTACCCCATACAAATGGGAAAAACAAGCACGTTAAAAGAAGAAAAGAAGAAGAAGACCTCTTATCTTATAATTTGTACGCAAAGAGGTCGGTGGTGTAAAGGAAGTATGAAGTTACTGAAGTTACAACGACATTAACTGTTGGAAGTTTGTTATTCCCATAAGAATGACTTTACTCTAAATTATTCTCGAAAATTTTTCCATTCCTTAAAACTTTTTCACCACAAGTTCCGGGGCGCTTTTGTCCCGTGGTCAGAGTCTTATTATTCAAGACTGGTATTTTGTCCCTACAATGTGTTTATGCTATTCCTCATTATGATCATATATTTCATTCTCTAGATTTTGGACAACAAAGAGAAAAAGCTGTATAAATCTGTCTCAATTCCTGAATTCACAGCTGAAGTGGTTTTACTGGGAAGTAGTGCTGTCAGTGCACCTCACACGTGCACTGTAAGCGTTACTTGGGATTCTTTGCAGCGTCCCTTCGGCCCCTAGCTGCATGCAACCCTTTTATTTCTTTTACTGAACCTCAGTTTATACTCTCTTCCTTCCATCCTACTTCCCACCCTCTCCTAACATTTGTTTCATAGTGCAAGTGTAAGGTTTTTAATCCTGTTATATCTTTCAAACCTTTCACTCTCAGTTTCCCTTTCAGCACTGAATGACCCAATAAATTCCTGAGCCTGGCCTTTGGCCTAAATTTTATATTCTAAACCTAACATCTGAAGTTCGCATCAACTTCTCAAAAAAAACAAAAAAAAGTCTAGCTCAACAAGCACAGAAGAAAGCAGAAAGTTCCGCATTTCAGAAGTTCATCGCATAAGGGCTGATCTAACCTCTTTAGCCTCTCGTGCTGACATCTTCACAGTCTGCTATGGTAGCATATTCTCAATTAGCTTTCAAGAACCATTTCTAAGGAGATACCTGCACACAGGACAAGTTAGTAGCAATAGATAGGTTAATACTTCGACACAAAGTTTTCAGTTCAACTCAGTTAACTAAAACAAAAGAATGGCTTCACCTATTGAGCAGGCACAGTTTCTCTACACAGATTTGATGCTAGTCAACCTGTAGGAGGTGCACTGTAGGCATTACTTAAGGTTCTGTGCAGCGTGCCTGCTTCGTCCTCTAGCTGCAACCCCTTTCGTTTCTTTTACTGTACCTCCTTTCATATTCTCTTTCTTCCATCTTACTTTCCACCCTCTCCTAACAATTGATTCATGGTACAACTGCTCTGAGGTTTTCCTCCTGTTACACCTTTCAAACCTTTTACTGTCCATTTCCGTTTCAGTGCTGAATGACTTCATAGGTCCCAGTGCTTGACCTCTGGCCCAAATTCTATATTCAACTTAATTCGATTCACAGACGTGAAGAGTCAAGTTTCTTAAATTTCACGTCTTCTTGGGGAAGTAAAATGAACATCATATAAAGAGACAAGAGAGAAAATAGTATTGTACGTAATTACGCAAGATTCCTCTCCCCTTCAGAGATAATACCGATATCTAATTCAGTAGCATCCTCAAAGATCAAATCAAAACAAAGGCTCCGGAACAGCACTGAGAGGAAAGGAAGACAATATTAATAAAAAATATATATAAAAAAAGTAAAAAATGCACCGAAGTTTCTTCGACGTAATCGACTTTCCTGTACAGCGTTTCATCAAGGCCACCTAAAATACTCGTAGCTCTATCTTTCGGTGGTCTCTTTATAACTGCCGCGGCCCATGAAACTTCCAGCCACGGTTCGGTGATGGCCTTTCATACAGCGGTGCCAGAGGCACGATCATGGCGAACTTTAACCTTAAATAAAATCAAAACTACTGAGGCTAGAGGGCGGAAATTTAGTATATTTGATGATTGGAGGGTGGATGATCAACATACCAATTTGCAGCCCTCTAGCCTCAGTAGTTTTTAAGATCTGAGGGTGGGGGCGGACAGACAGCAAAGCCATCTCAATAGGACGGAAAACTAAACAGCAAAGCTATCTCTACCTTTATAGTTTTCATTTACACAAAACACTTAAATATGTATAGGGCTCTATATAGCTACTGTGTATATATATATTTATAAAAAAAAAAACTATTGATATATTACTGATATCATTCAGGATCAACACACACACATATATATATATATATATATATATATATATATATATATATATATATATATATATATATATATATATATATATATTATATATAGTTTACTGCACAAGGCTTCGTCCATTAATTCAGCAACTGATATAACGATGTTGCAGATACCAATATTTTGTTTATTTTTCTTGAGTCACCTACCATTAGTGGAAACAATGCTGAAAACAAATATCTCTCTCTCTCTCTCTCTATATATATATCTCTATATATATATATATATATATATATATATAATATATATATATATATATATATATATATATATATATATATATATATATATATATATATATAAATATATAAATATATATATATATATATATATATAATATATGCACTCTAAGTTACTGAGACACTGCTTATGTTATCCTTTATGTTATCCTATAAAAGAGAGTAAGAGAGCTCGTTATCTCGGATATATTATCAAAAAGGAATTCTTGGCAGAATAACGAAATTGCTCCACTAAAGTAAATTACTTCAATTTATTTCATAGAGTAAAAGCCCCGTTACCTGTTGATAAACAAGAGCGGTTTTTAAAAAGAGCTTAACCTTGGAAAGGCAAAAGATTTCACAGGGAAACGTTCCAGCCTGAAGGAACGTTAGATAAATAAAGATGGTCAATATGAACCTTTCATGGATATTTATTGTTATTTGAGTTCTACTGCCCACGAGTGGCCTCTTTCAATCAACAAAATGAATCGTTACCTTAAAAGATTTAACTTTTTCAATAAACAAAATAAATCGTTACCTTGAAAGATACAACTTTTAAAAAATAAACTGCTACCTCAAAAGATTCAACTTAAAAAATAAATCGTTACCTTAACAGATTTTAACTTAAAAATAATTCGTTACCTTAAAAAATTTGACTTTTTCAGTGCACAAATCGTTACTTTAAAAGTCTAAATTTTTTCAATAAACAAAATAAATCGTTATCATAAAAGATTGCAACTTTTTCAATAAAGAAAATAAATCGTTACCTTAAAAGACTAAACTTTTTCAATAACCGAAAAAAATCATTACTATAAAAGATTTAACTTTTTCAATAACGCAACTAAATCGTTACCATAAAAGATTTAACTTTTTCAATAAACAAAATAAATCGTTACCATAAAAGATTTAACTTTTTCAATAAACAAAATTAATCGTTGCCTTAAAAGATTTAACTTTTTCGACAAACAAAATAAATCGTTACCATAAAAGATTTAACTTTTTCAATAATCAAAATAAATCGTTACCTTAAAAGACTGAACTTTTTCAATAAACAAAATAAATCGTGACCATAAAAGATTTAACTTTTTCAATAACAAAATAAACCGTTACCATAAAAGATTTAATTTTTACAATAACCGAAATAAATCGTTACCATAAAAGATTTAACTTTTTCAATTAAAAAATAAATCGTTACCATAAAAGATTTAACTTTTTCAATAAACAAAATAAATCGTTACCTTTAGAGAATAAACGTATCCAATAAACAAAATAAATCATAACCTTCAAGGATTTAACTTTTGCAAGAAACAAAATGAATCGTAACCTTAGAGGATTTAACTTGTTCATAAAAGAAAATAGATCGTTACCTTAGAAAACTTATTTTTTTTTAAATAAACAAAATAAACCATCACCTTAAGGAGACCAATCTTTAAATGTATTAAGAAACACAGTATCGCAATGACAGAAAGGCACAGAGCGGTTATCATCTAACCTTCCAGACTGTTATACAACACTTTTTTATATTTACTCCTTCCAGGCCATGCTTCTGCCTTTATATAATGGAGTCTTTGTGTTACAATTCCCGCAGGCCATATCAGGATTCTCGTAAAACCCAACTCCACGTTCCCCACCGTGAAAGAGGAACATTCCCATTTCAGTTGAAATTTGAACAAGATAAATTCACAAGTTAAAAATGGGCCAAAGTTTTTCGGCGCAATCGAGTTTTCTGTACAGCCGCCACCGCCCATAATCAAGGACACCGAAAATACATCTATCTTTCGGTGGTCTCGGTATAATGCTGTATGAGCCGTCTTTGAATATGCAAATTATTTAAATTCCAGGTGTTTCATGTAATCTGTCCCAGTGAAGTGACGAACATTAGCATTATATATTTCTGAATTTACCTGGTAAGTCAATACATTTCATTTACCTTCTTGATGTTGGTGAAAGTCACAATCCTAGTTATTTCCTAAGTGTATCGTTGTGTACCACATGCCTAGTTTTCTTGGCTGTTATGACAGACTAATGGAATTAACGCCTACCTGAAAAATGCACACGAGGCAAAAAAAGCTTGAGCAACCAAGGCAAAATAAATAACACTGACTGTGTTTACCCCAAATGGATTGGTCACTCCTAAATGCCCATGATGGGTTGGCCTTCAGAATTTTTAGCAAATACACAGATTTTTAAACTGAAGTTATTCCTTTCCTTTACCTCTCAGCTCAAGTTTGTCGACAAAATTCCTGGTCTTATAGACACTCAGTTCAAGAGATCTTCGAGTTCGTCGACAAAATTCCTGATCTTATAGTCACTCAGCTTAAGAGATAAATATGCATATTATCTGAACCTCCTTTAGCAAAGCCTGAGAGAAATGAAGTCATTTTGCTGGTCAAAGTTTCCCTTATTTAAAAAATGAAAAAAAAGGAAGAAAAAGAGTGTAATCCAAATAACCAGAGTTTGGCTAAGCTTGGGGTTCGAGATGATAGGCGTGTTTCAGCTCAGGATTGTCGGCATGACAAATGATTCAACGGAATACGTTTACTCAGTTTCTCTGGAATTACATAACAGTATGCAAAGTGTAATGGTAAATTACCATTTGTGATATTACTACGATGATAATAATAATAATAATAATAATAATAATAATAATAATAATAATAAAACACTATTTGTTCTTTATCACGATTTTAAAAGATTAACACACGCATATACGAACGTATGCTTATAAAGACCGCATATTCACACAATACTTGGAAGTAAACGTTACCAAGAATGTAACTGGATAATTCTTCACGCCGGAAAGAAAATCAATATATACGAGACCAGTGTCATGAGTAAAAAACAAATTCTATGATAAATTCAGCTTTCCAGTTAAAAAAAAAAATTGTTTTTAAAAACTAGCATCAAGTCCTACTTCAAAAATGATTGGCATCTATATAGATTTCGTTTAGTTCATCACCATCGGTTTTAATAAACCGCGTTTTATTAAATACATTATGCAGATGCTGAGATGCCCCAAAAAAAAAAAAAATTAATCTTTGGGTATAAACCCTGGCCAGTTTAACTTAAAGAGGACTAATATATACATATACATATATATATGTATATGTATATATGTATATATATATACATATATATATATATATATATATATATATATATATGCGCCAGAGTAACATTACGACCTAACATACGTTCCGTTGGAAAAAAAATGTATACCCTTGATAAATGGAAAAAGAGATAATAGTTAACTCATTAGCGCCCTAGGTAACCTATATTTACAGACCTTGTTTATCTATGCATTATGATCAGATAAGAAAATAGGGAACTTTATTTCTGCGTCATTAAATAAAAATCTTATATAAGGCACGACCTACTTAGCAACCATAAACAATGGACTTCGTCGTCATACAAACCTACTACTTCTTATAAAAAAGATATTTTTGATTCGTTCATAAAACTTGCAGTATGATAAAATTTTAACAAGGGCCAACAAAAACCAATAAATCAAATAACAAATTAAAACTGATTTTTTTGCAACACAACACCAAAAGTTAGCAACGCCAAACATGAGCAAATCAAAATATTAACTGATGTATTTTCTTATAAAATTAAACACAAACTGTCGATGAATGTTAGCACTTACTCTCACAGTGAAAACCATAAACAAACGACACCAACACTAAGAACTACAGAAGCAGGAACAAACATACACAAGAACAAGTTACTGAAGTTTTCAAGTTTTCTCAACTAAAGAGAGAGAGAGAGAGAGAGAGAGAGAGAGAGAGAGAGAGAGAGAGAGAGAGAGAGAGTCAAAAACAGCAACAACAACTAAAGGGAGAGTGGCAGCCGAAGAATATACACCGGCTCATCAATTGCGACGTCCCCGGCAGCTGGAAAATCACGAGAATATTTCGCCAAAATATTTGGGAACCACTGATTTTTTTTTTTTTTTTTTTTTTTTTTTCTTCTCGGGTGTGATACTCCGTGTGTGCGGAAGATGAAGGGTTGAGAATCGTCGTCAGCTCTGCTATTCAGTCCTTGAACTGGGCGCCGTTCTTGATTTTGCCTTCTCTCTCTCTCTCTCTCTCTCTCTCTCTCTCTCTCTCTCTCTCTCTCTATATATATATATATATCTCTCTCTCTATATATATATATATATATATATATATATATATATATATATATATATATATATTCAATTATTTATTTATTTATTTATTTATTTATTTATTTAGAGAGAGAGAGAGAGAGAGAGAGAGAGAGAGAGAGAGAGAGAGAGAGAGAGAGAGAGAGAGAGAGAATAATAAAGATAAATCACAAAAGATTATGAAACAATATATTACAATGATATACCCCACAACTGTAAAAAAATGTATATTCACTATATCATTCTAAAACGCTCATATCACATCAATTCCCTCTCATATGAGCAAGCAGCATTAGATACTGACATCCCTCCATCTAAATTCGTGAGGTGTCATTTTTAAATTTCTCCTCCAACCCCGTCACACCGCCCTCTCCCACCTCTCACTCTCCCTCCCTCCCTCCTACCCTCTCAAGCAAACATCCAAAAAGTAAGAGACCAACTCCTCCTCCTACTCCTCCTCCTCTCCTGCAGATTTCCCCAAGTCGGATTTGAAGGCAACGGTAAAACAACTCGAGACGCATCAACTTTGCAAGGCGAGTGAGTTGAAGCATCACCCCGAAAGGGTCATATCTGAACTTTTACGTCGGCGATTCGGGATTTTAGTAGCTGTGACATTGTCATAAAAGGGGCGTTTCGGCATCACTGGTTTTGGAACTCGAGAGTCTCTCAGTCACGGCCACTACGCTGCTGGTGTGTGGTAACGTGGGATTATTCTTGCATGGGAGTATACACAGCTATTTGTTTTCACTCATCTGGACGCACAAGCACACATATACACTTACACACTATATATATATATATATATATATATATATATATATATATATATATATATATATATATATATATATATATGTAACATATATGTATTATATATATATATATATATATATATATATATATATATATATATATATATATATATATATATATATATATATATATATATATATATATAGAATATATATATATATATATATATATATATATATACATATACACACACACACACACATATATATATACTGTATATATATATATATATATATATATATATATATATATATATATATATATATATATATATACACACATACCATCCTTAATATTCATGAACCAATCCCACTCTTTATGAGAGACTTTGGAAGCTTGAATTTCAAGTCAGTGGCCCCACTGGTGGTCTTGTTCCATATGAATAGGGTTCACCTTCCGAATAATAATAATAATAATAATAATAATAATAATAATATTTTCAGATGTCTTAAGCATGCAAAAACAAACAGAGAAGACACCAGTGACTAAGGAACGAGCGCCCGATATCGCGGATGGAGAAAATGAATGAGAAATCTATACAGCGCCAAATGGATTGAAATCTGACATGAAAACGCTGTGGCAATAAAAATGGGAAGCAGATCCACCATGGATGAGAAAAGGCTGCATTGATTTACGAAATTTTTGGGCTGTCAAGACAAGCACTGGTGCACTTTCGGGCCATTCGGCTCTTACGACTGTGAAAATAGGGAGTTGGAGTGGTTGGACAGCAAAATAAAGAGATCTATAAGATAGAGGAGATGAGGTTAGAAAGGTCTCAAGGTGGAACTGGGAGGGAACTTCACGGCTGCGTGAAAATGAAATAGTTAGAGAGGCTGGACAGCAAGGGTGAAGAAAGGAGTGGGTGAAGCAAAAGGCTTAAAAGTGAATGCACCCTTAAGTAGTGCCTACAGTGCACCACGTGAGGTACATTGATGGCACTACCCCTCAGGGGATGGATACAAAAATAAGAAGGCGGAAAGCAAAATTATTCCAAGAAGCAATGTAAAACAATGCCATAACTGACGTCTCGTCTGGCGCAATGTACCACCACCTCCTCCTCCTCCTCCTCCTCCACATAATGTGCAGTTGAGTAAAGGATAACTGGGGTGGGCGAATGCGTGCAAGCGATGTGGTTAATTGTGCAATCTAACAGCCCTAATATGCCGTCATCATGCACAAGGGAGGAAGAAGGAAGGGAGAGGGATAGGGAAGGGGAAGGAAGGGAAGGGAAGGGGAATGGGATGGGGAAGGGAAGGAGAGGGAGAGGGGAAGGGAGGGGAAGGGAGGGGAAAAGGGGGTGTTTGTTGAGGAAGGTTCTAGCTTGCATAAAACCGCAACAACACCATTAATTGATCGTTCTCTCTCTCTCTCTCTCTATGCAGGTCACAAGAAGGATAGCGAGGAGCTGACGTCCTCCTGAACTGCTGTCTTAATGCAGTTCCTTACAGTCCCCTGTTGAGCAAGAGTTGCTCTGTTGTGGGATACAGGTTGTAAACAATACAAATTATCAATGAGAAATGATATTTCATCGTCTTCTATGGGTTTTCTTATGACAGAACCATCGCATTTTGATGCTGTAGTAAAATTAATAGTAAAATTGAATGTTATTATTAAAATTGAATGTTTATAGTACAAAAATTAGTAAATATAGAACTAAGCAACTGAATGAAACCCGTGTTCTCATCAGAAAATATCCAGTGAAAGAACGGCGTACAAATACGGCAATAAATTATCTATTAATATGCCGTACCAAATTCTAAACAAAAAAACACAACAAAAAAATTTAACACTAACAAATGCCCTCGCAAAAACCTCTCCCATACTAAACTAACGCAACCAAAATAGAAAAGGCCAATTTCCACGCGAAAACCCATAAAAAAAAGCCATTCACTATCAACTTTCGCACGTTGGGTGAAAAATAAGGTCTGGATAACTGCCTGACATCGACTCACCCCACTGGAATGCAGAAACTCCCGGCAAATCGACAAAAGATACATCACCCGAAGTGGTAACACGAATTACACAGGTATCAACGACACCCTCCGTCATTGGTCATGACCACCTGGCATACGTCATCCTTCTCGTCAATCAATGTACGTCAATTAACAAAGGAGGGAGTTCAAACGAAGATGCAACGCATTACTACCCTAATACAATGCAATTCTTGTATTTTAATAATTTACTTAATTTTTTTTTATTTTTCAATTTGTTAAACTATTTTTTCTTTTCTAATAAGTGATCTCTTCTTTCTGTATTTCCCATTACCTTCTGTTGCTTCTTTCTAGTATACAACATATGGCCCCTGCAGGCTTATTCCGTATGAATAGGGTTCATCTTCTGAATAATAATAATAATAATAATAATAATAATAATAATAATAATAATAATAATAATAATAATAATAATAATCGGCTGGGGGAAGCAATTGAGGTTGGAGGACAGAGAGAAATCGTATTAAATTATTTTCGAGACCCAAATCATGTTTTTAGATTCCATAACGATATTTAAATAAGACGGGGCGAGGCATTTAGACAAAACATAAATCACAGAGGTGGGGGTATCTAGGTACAAATGCAATGAAGTTTACTGACCATTCTGTTCTTGGTACAAAATTAGTTGAGCAAGTTTTGCGCTGTTAAATAACCCACTATTCAATAACAGATCATCTTTAATTACACACATAAATATATAACATCGAGAATTTATTCTAAAATTTACAAGACTTCAATAAAAGCTATGTAGAAAAATGTGTGTATATATATATATATATATATATATATATATATATATATATATATATATATATATATATATATATATATATATATATATATATATATATATATATATATATATATATATATATATATATATATATATATATATATATATATATATCTTAATCGTCCCATTCGCACAAGAAATAAACTTTTAACAGCAACAGGGGCCTCTAACATCACGAAACCCTTAAACATCGATGTGTCAAAAAGTCAAAGAGCGGGCAAAAAATACCATCAAATTTATACCTCAGAGAACACAAACGTTTATGGACGCAGGCAGTAAAGCTATTATATTAATCCTTTCTTTGAAAGTTTTTCAGAAGTATAAAGCATTTCATACAATACAATAAAAAAAGGAAAAATTTAACTCCACCTACGAAGCAAAGAGACATAATATTCTGAAATCACGATTCTTTCAATATTACAAACTTCATGTCATCATCAACGTTCCCTTCCGTCAAAACTCGCAGTAATTTACCATGGTCGAATCTGCAAGTCCCGTCCCTAGGCAAGTCAACAGCCGGTGTTTTTGATAGCAGAATATCATTTGTCATACACAAACAAACAATAAATACGTGGATACATGTCGTGTTTTGTTGTAGACAGATTCCACGTCCCTGCTATGAGAGTGCCACTCATTTCCTGACTGACTGATAGTAAGATATCTGGCGCCACAGCTATCAGGTACTTCATCAATTCAATAACCTAACTCTCAATTCTGAACTAAGATTAGTGTACTCAAATTTTAAGCATTTCTTTCTAATATATGACTTGCTGGATTGGTTTCTGACACGCACGATATTCCCCTCCTACACTATCATGGTGTTAAAATCGATAACTTCTAAACTGTTATTTTCTAATAATGATAAAGAAAGCGGTCGTTCCTCCTGATATGTGGAGTGTACACTATACAATAACTTGATAGTTCTGATTACCGGTGTTTGATAATATCTGGCGTTACCGTGTCTCCGACTCCGTGATATATTTTCCACAGAACTTAAAGGAATACTATCTCATTCTACGCATTATTAACAAAAGCTTCTTATAAGAACACAGAGGGTGGAAAGAATTCCATACACTTTCGTCATTTTGTTTAACTTGACTACACTTTCGTAGTCAAGGTAAACAAAAATATTTGGGGAAATTATATAACCACTAACCTCTTACGTATATCTACCCAACTAGACTAAATTTAAATTTACACCTTTAAATTGACCTTTGACACTGAAAACAGGCCAAGGTACAAAAAAATCCTCCTTAGGTCAAAAAAATTATCGACCCCAGAGGTATTTACATACCATAAGACAATGAAAATACTGTAAGATACCTGTGATCTTGAAAGATACGTCGGGGTTGAAAAAATATCTGGTGTATATGATCATCAAACTCCCTTAAAAAATTAATAATAATAATAATAATAATAATAATAATAATAATAATAATAATAATAATAATAATAATAATAATCCATTAATCTATTTATTTCTGAGATACACACAAACAGACTGTGCCTGATAGCCAATTTAGTCTTAAGCCTTCTCCCCATCAGTGATTGGCTCTTGTGGCCACAGTCTCTGTCTGCAAGAGCCAATCAGCATTCCGTATCGCCATATGTCACATCCCATGCAACGCAAGGATCCATAAACCAATGCAATGAAGACATTTCATTGAATCTGAATTCTCATTGGCTGAGACGAAACAGTAAATTAAAAGGCGGACTTCCATTGGAAGAAGTTCATTATGGCTCTTTCTTCCTTGCATGTATGTATGTATGTATGTATGTATGTATGTATGTATGTATGTATGTATGTATGTATGTATGTATATATAAACGCACGCACGCAGACACACACACACACACATATATATATATACATATATATGTAAGAATCGTTATCTCGACCTTATATGATAACGTAAGAATGGGGATTTTCTAATAATAGAGGGCCAATAATAAGAATGGGGATTTTCTAATAAAAATAATAATAATAATAATAATAATAATAATAATAATAACAATAATAATAATAATAATAATATTTCAACACAATCGAACTATGATATAAATAACGATGATGATGATGATAATAATAATAATAATAATAATAATAATAATAATAATAATAATAATAATAATAATAGAAAAGGAAATTCTTTTGCGTTCTACCGGAAAAAATGTCATCTAGTTCCAAGAATATTCCCACATGGTACATAACACACTGGCAGATAATTCAGCACGATGTACATTGAAACTCAGCGAAGAATGGGGATTTTCTAATACAAGAGGGCCAATAATATAATAATAATAATAATAATAATAATAATAATAATAATAATAATAATAATAATAATAATAATAATAACCTTTCAACACAATCGAACTGTGATATACATAAAGATGATATCTTACTGTGCAAAACTAGTCTAAGGACATTCATGTTTTATGCCAGTAAAGTGATTAATTACTGTTAATACCTTTAACTAGCATGTTACTCCGGGTTTAATTATCTAAATAATAATAATAATAATAATAATATTATTATTATTATAATTATTATTATTATTATTATTATTATTATTATTATTATTATTATTATTATTATTATTATTATTATTCAGAAGATGAACCCTATTCATATGGAACAAGCCCACTACAAGAGCCACTGCCTTGAAATTCAAGCTTCCAAAGAATATGTTGTTCATTAGAAAGAAGTAACAGAAGGTAGTAAGAAATACAGAAAGAAGAGAACACTTAATAAAAAAGAAAAAATAAATGAACAAATTAATGAAAAAGCAAATAAATTTGGAAGCCCGGATATACGTCATAACTTGTCTGCAAACGATCATTGCTACGACTGCTGACAGAACTAGTGATATTGGTGAAGGTCTCCTCCAAGACTTTAAAAAACAAAGAAGACATTTTGCATTTATAGTTTCCTGAATTTCCGTCACCCATAAACGGCATTTTCCACTACAGCACTTCCTCAGGTGGAGTGACATTTCCAGACTCTGCACGACTGAAGCATCGTAGGCAACAGAGTTAGATTGGGATATTGAAAATTGCCCTCGCGAAATATTCTTGGTCGTGCGAGACGCCCAAATCGATGGAACTGAGGAGAAATGCCTACCGTCCAATCTAGAAATGGAAATTAAAAGTATAACTTCAATCGTACAAAGAGAGAGAGAGAGAGAGAGAGAGAGAGAGAGAGAGAGAGAGAGAGAGAGAGAGAGAGAGAGATTTTAAGAATTCATGTTTTCATTTTCCTGTCACTTGCATTACTTATCTGAGAGAGAGAGAGAGAGAGAGAGAGAGAGAGAGAGAGAGAGAGAGAGAGAGAAATTCATCTTTTTATTTTTCCTTTCACTTGCATTACTTATCTTTGAGAGAGAGAGAGAGAGAGAGAGAGAGAGAGAGAGAGAGAGAGAGAGAGAGAGAGAGAGAGAGAGAGAGATCACCATTAAGTTGGGGAATTCCCTTTTGAAAACTTGCAACTCTTCCTTACCTTTTTCATTTTTTTTTTTACACTTCTGTGAAAAGCAAGAATTTCTTATTTTCCCCGTAAAAAGGCAGGGATGCTTGGATGATTGTTGAAAGCAAAACTAAATTACAGTATAACATTTGCAAGTGATTGAGTTCGTCTTTGTTTATGGTGAATTTTATTTTTTTTTTTTTTTCTGCGTGTGGCTGGAGGGGATAAGGAAGTGCTGACTAAATTCTTTAATGTTCTTCCAAAGTTGAACCAAGAGTTTTTATTGCCATTTTTATACCACATTGTATCACGTGTACTTTAATACAGTACATTCCTTTAATAATACAATAAATTCCTTTAACATTGGTCTTACGTTGCTATTATCTATGAATAAAGCAAAGTTCATGTTCACTGAATCTTGTCAAGTGAATTTGCAGTAAATAGTGGAGTACCACATGGAAATATTATGTAACCTTTGCTGTTTGCCGTCCTCGTGGATTTTATAATAAAAACAAAAGTGTTGTATTGAATTGAATATAGAATTCAGGCCAAAGGCCAAGCACTGGGACCTATGAGGTCATTCAGCGCTGAAACGTAAATTGATGTTAGGTAGGTTTCAAAGGTGTAACAGGAGGAAAACCTCAAAGCGGTTGCACTATGAAATAATTATTAGGAGAGGGTGGATAGTAAGAAATATGAATGGAGGTGCATTAAAACGAATGAAAAGGGTTACAGCTAGGGGCCGAAGGGGTGCTGCAAAGAACCTTTGGTAATGCCTACAGTGCACCCCGTAAGGTGCACTGACGGCGCTACCCCACTACGGAGAAAAAAGTATTGAAGATGGAATTTCCGACTGCAGTAAGACCAGGAAGTTGACAAACTCAAGATAGTCAGATGAAGCGCTCCTAATCAGCAGAACACCGCAAGACTTACAAAGATTTGCATATCTCCAGATAAGGGACTTAGGAAAAATCAAATGATAGCAGCAGTAATACGGACAGATCATGCACAGAGGGATGAGTCACTTCACAAGGAGAAAGGATTAATGAGGTTGAATCTTTCAAGTACTTAAAAGTCTAAAAGATTTTGTAGATATGTGAATGAATCTTTAAGAAGATTAGGAGTCAGGATAGTGGATACAGTGAGAGCTGACACCATAAGGGAAACCATGTAAAATCAAAATACAAATGAAAAAAATAATAAAAGGGGGATATATATATATATATATATATATATATATATATATATATATATATATATATATATAATATATATATATATATATATATACATACACACACACACACACCACTCGTTATGCTATCCACCCCCCAAAACAATTTCATCCTCTTAATGGCACCCCCATAAAAGCTGCGATGCACAAAAGAATCCTTGTGCCCGTCCTAATGCCGAACAGATACTTTATAATGCCAACCCTACCAGCGGCGACAGCCACCGGCGGTAATTCCGGCCCTTAAGAATAGCATAACGCTTTCTTTCCTCTGTGGAGACACAGGCGATTAAGCTCTGAATGCTACCTGTAAAAATGGAAATGTTGACATAAGTTGCAGGTGTCGTTTTAGCCATCATTAGTGGAAGCCCTGCAGATGGTACAAGCTGACTGGAGGGGGTGGGGGAGGGGGAGGGGAGGGGGAGAGGAGGAAGGAGGAAAAAAAAAAGGAAGGAAAAGAAGGGACTTTATGGAAAAGAGGCTCCTTGTTCAAGTTGTATTAAGAGTGGTTTAGTTAAAAGAGGTTTACCCTCTGCAGGAAAGGGAGGTAAGGGAGTTTCTTCTAGGTAAAAAATAAACAAATAAATAAATAAATGAACAGAAGGGAGGGGACGATTATATTAGAAACTTTGTAGGTACCAATGTATGTTAGTGTATAAATGTTGGTTTTTAAATATATATATATATATATATATATATATATATATATATATATATATATATATATATATATATATATATATG
>NC_089764.1:29396235-29438735 GCF_040412425.1 Macrobrachium rosenbergii | reverse complement strand
ATTTCTTTGTTTCACATTTTAAAATGGTGGTATATTCTGACAAAAATGCAAGAAATGATTCACAAATATTACCCCACATAAGATTGGCGCCCTGACCAACAAGGAATTATTCGGCATAAGACTAAGGGAGAGAGGAAAATGAAATTTATAATAATAGAGGGTAACCTGTCATGGCAAATAAACAACTAAGACGGCATTTCGGTAATCTTTCTTTAAATATATCCTCGGTATTGAATAGCATGTATGTATTCTGTATGTTTTATATGTATGTGTGAATATGCATGTATGTATGTATGTATGTATGTGTATATATATATATATATATATATATATATATATATATATATATATATATATATATATATATATATAAGACTTGCTGAGGACTGTGAGAGGTTACCCTCACCTGGCGTCACACCACACGATAAATATGGAGCATCTCATTACGTGTAGATGTAAGGTAACCTCCGAAACATCTACTTCATTTCCCCTCGTTCTAAATCTTGTCCTTCCTCATTTTAGGATCTCATAAACCTCTTCTTCCCCTCCTCACTCCGTTTCTCTCACCCCACCTACTTCCCACCCCCTCCCCTGGGCTGCTCATAACTCCCCTTTTCCCAACTCCCCAGGAACAACTATGCTCTCTCCCAAATATTATTTCCCTTCCTCACTTGTTATTTGTAACTCGACAACATTTCTCTCTCTCTCTCTCTCTCTCTCTCTCTCTCTCTCTCTCTCTCTCTCTCTCTTCTACATCTTAACTTTTGCGTCTGTCACATGTCCTTTGCTTTCCTTTTCTCGCAACTCGACAACTTTCTCTCTCTCTCTCTCTCTCTCCTCTCCTACATCTTAACTTTCGTCTCTCTCATAAGTCCTCTGCTTCCCTTTTCTCGTAACTCAACAATTCTCTCTCTCTCTCTCTCTCTCTCTCTCTCTCTCTCTCTCTCTCTCTCCCAAGTCGTCTACTTCCCCTTTCCTCGACCACTTCCTTTCCTCAAGGAATTTTTATTTCTCAGCCTTTTTTTTTTTCCTAACTGTTTTCCCCTCCGTTAGCCGTGGCGTCACTTTTAATATATTGCCTACACCTACGTGACTCTCTTCTTTTCCACGAAAACTCTCTCTCTCTCTCTCTCTCTCTCATCATATCATCTAATATCCACTGAAGTTTTTCTTTTTATCTCTCAAGACTTGAAATATCCGTTTATTGGCTACCTTTCTCTCCTTTTTTTTTTCATCCTCTTATTTATCCTTCCCTCCTGACATCTAAATCCTCCTCTTCCTCCTCTTCTTCCTCCTCCTCAGTTCCTCGCAGTTGCATGTCAATATTTATACAGTGGCTGGGTGGCCAGTATCCACTGGGTGGCTGAACTAATGTTAGCAACTTTTGAATGCTACAGTTTATTTTCCCTTCGGGCAGCTTATATATACAGGACAGAATGAAATGGGAAGGAGTCTTTGGGTTCCCCAGGGCGTTAACACGCCTTTTAACTACAGTCTACTGTATTTTCTGGCATCCAGACTCTGTAACTAGAGTTTTGATGGGAGTAGAGCAACATGCATAGATTTTACTTATGATGGCACTCACGTAAATAATAAATTATCAGTAACATCAAGCTATAGGGCAAAGTACATCAAAATTCATACCGAATTTACTGTCATTCGGTATTTAACAGAATACTTATCCTTGTATTTAATAAAATATTGAAATGCAACTTCATTTTAGCTATTTTTTAAAGTACGGTTATTATGAACAACATACAATTCAAGTCAGACACGCAAAAAATATAAATGTATCGTTTAGATAAAATCAAGGTCTGTTAATGTCAGTTGTGAATTTTCTGTTCTCTCTCTCTCTCTCTCTCTCTCTCTCTCTCTCTCTCTCTCTCTCTCTCTCTCTCTCTCTCCCTTACTTAAGTAATGGTTGAAGTTGGGTGTCGGCACAAGAACGCCTGTACAAGAACGCAGGGAAGCAAATGGTTTAAGTTCCGGTGACGTCACGAGATACCATCTGCTGAGACATATGGCTAGTTCCCTGCTGATTTCATACCAAGAAAGTCCTTGGTTATGACACTGACATCTTGTAACATGAAGAGATTGGTTGGTCTTGATTCTCGCGACTTATCACAGGGGCGCAAAATTGGAAGCATTTTAATAATTTAAAACTAATGTCATTTTATATATAACTGCGTATATGTGTGTGTATATATATGTATATTATATATATGTGTGAATATATACTGTATATATAAATATACAAATATACATACATACATACATATATATATATATGTGTGTGTGTGTGTGTGTGTCCTACAATGCACACCGTGGGGTGCACTGACGGCACTGTCCCCCCACGGGGCGATCTGCATAGAACCCCTTTGGAAAACCGTGGAAAAACAAACACATATAAAATTTATGCGGTGTATATATCACCAAAAAATGTTTATCCATAGCGCAACAATTTAAACTTGAAATATGATAATATCGTGATAAAATCATTGAATAGAGATCAGTATACAACAAATTTTAAAAAATTATACCAATTTTTTATTCTTTAATAGATTAGAAATTTGTGATCCTGCAACGCAACCAAGTAATTTTTATCAATACATGAATCAGTTTAAACTTGAATTGTGTTAATGTCGTGGAAATACCATTCATTAAAGATCAGTATAAAACGTACAATTACACGAACAATACCATTTCTATTTCTTAAGAGATTCGAACTTTGCAGTCCAACACCACACCCAAACTATTTCTATCCAAGCGCGCAACAATTTAAACCTGAAATATGTTAATGTCGTGAGAACAGCACTGATTAATTATTCTCATTTCAATTTCTTAATAGATTCCAAATTTGCAACCCTACAGTCACAAATAAAAATTAACTTAAGATGCAATTTTGTTCATGAAGGGGAACAAATCTGATAGGAAATATGTGATTTAAACTTGAAATCTGATAATATCATTAAGCAGCAGTTTCAAGTTTTATATGTAACATACAACCACACAAATATTACCTATTTCGATTCCTTAGTATATTATGAATTTGCAATCTTGCAACACACACACACACACATTAAAAAAGGGAAAAAAATCTACTGCAGACGCACACACACGCAAATACACACACACATACAAGAAAAATCACCAAGGATACAGTTTTACCCATACAGGGAAGAAAAAACCTGAAGGGGGAATAAGTAGGGGAAAAAAAAGGGAGCAAGGGGTTTTATCCCTCGATTGTCATTCAGTGACGTCCCTTCATCCGGTAACGGCGTCTTCGGAAGAGATTCCCGTCTAACGATGTTATTTACTCAATCATTCATATCACGGCTCAGAGCCCCCTCCCCAAAATCTCCCTCCACCAAGGTAGAAACCCCCCACCCCCCAAAAACCCAACTCCCTCTCCAGCAAGCCAGGTAGGAGGATTAGATCGTTCGATAAGAGAACTGATTCTTTCTTCCCTACGCTACAGCAAAACATGTCATGAACGAGTCGTTAACTTATCGTAGACATAATCTACTTTTTGTCCGAACAAAATCAAATAGTTTTCAGAATGATGAAATGAGAGAAGGTTTGTTCTCGGCCTGTAACTAGTAGAGAACAACTGTTGTATTATATATATATATATATATATATATATATATATATATATATATATATATATATATATATATATATATATATGTATGTATGTATGTATGTATGTATGTGCATATATATATGTGTGTGTGTACAAACACATATATAAAATATATATTAATATAATATAATATATATATATATATATATATATATATATATATATATATATATATATATATATATATATATATATATATATATATATATATACATATAAACATATACATAAACGAGATTTCATCATCATTTAAGAACAAGATAATTATACGTACTTTCCAGGAGGCCACAACATTTTACATGTCAATTTCCTCACACGAGGAGTAACAGAAACAAGTTCCCGACCACTTAAATCCATATTTACTAAGGTCACCGTTTTTTTTTGACGCCGAAGTACTGGAATTCTCACCCACTTCTGTCCTCAAACACCTTAGATCCCAAAACTGTCTTAGGTGAGGGTCTGCTATTCCCTGGAAGGTAAGCTTACAAAAAATATCGGGTAACCTTAGATCACCCTTATCAAAATATTACACAAGTAAAATGTGCAATATTTCGAGTTGAAGATAAAGAATCTCCACTTGTTTAATCCAAAGGCAAGACAAAGCACATACATAGAATAAACAAGTAAAAAATGAGCAGAAGTTTTTTCGGCGCAATCGAGTTTTCTGTGCTGCCTCTCCAGCGTATAATCAAGGCCACCGAAAGTAGATCTATCTTTCGGTGGTCTCTGTATAATGCTGTATGAGCCGCGGCATATGACACTTTAACCACAGTCCGGTGGTGGCCTATTCTATATCGTTGTCAGACGCAATACTATGGTTAACTTTAACCTTCAATCAAATAAAAACTGCTGGGGCTAGAGGGCTGCAATTTGGTATGTTTGATGATTGGAGGGTGAATGATCAACATACCAATTTGCAGCCCTCTAGCCTCGGTAGTTTTAAAGGCCTGAGGCCGGACAGAAAAAGTGCGGACGGACAGAAAAGCCGGCACAATAGTTTTCTTTTACAGAAAACTAAAATGATCACAGTGGGAGCAAGGGTTACCTGAAGCTTTTAGGCATTAGTGTCTTCTTGAGAATTCGATGCTGGGAAAATAGGCATTGCCTTATTTGTGGGCCAATCACAAGATGAGCTAAGACTTCTAATTTCCTAACGTGTATCTACAGATACATAAATTGGCAGAGTACGAACTCTGATGGAAGAAGTAGTGGAAACACAATTAGGTGCGCTAGTGTTTGCATTGTATTACAAAGAAACCATTCTAAATAATTCTATCTATTTTACGAATACGTAGACCCAGAGTACTTTAGTACAGATATAGTCTTCAGTTAATTGGTGAACAGCACAAGAACCCATGCAGAAGGCTTTCTTTATCTACAGTCTCAAGATGACAAAGAATAAATTGTGGAATACCTGGTTAAAAATAATAGGTCCAAGACATAGTTATCTAGCAACCCACCTTACAAATGAAACGAATGTTTGCCACTTACAAGTCTTTTTAAAACATAATAAAGATAAAAAAGAAAATTCAGAGCGGTATAGGGATAATGTATATCATAAAATGACAGCTGAAAATTAAAAAAAAAAAAAAAAGAAAATGCTGAAAAGTACAGAGATATTTCATAACGAAGATGCTGATAAGTACTGAGACATTTCATAAAAGTCCCGCAAAATACAGAAAAAGTAAAAAGGAAAATACTGAAAGGTATAGAGATATCTCATAAAACTCCCGTCAAAACATAAAAAAATAATAAAGAAAGAAGCTCAACGGTATAATATAAAGGAGAATGTCCCGTCAAAGCACAACATAAATAAAATTCCAAAAGCCATAAAGATACCTCATAACAGTGACATAACAAACACGTTTGAATGAGAGAGGAAAAACACTTTGCAAAGAACCACCTTCCCACCTACCTACCTACCTTGGTAACAGCGAGAGAGTCCCACACGTTACCCCGCCAAGTACCTGCTCCAAGATCAACACAACACCTTTAAACCCAAAATCCCGTTTTTAAACCTCCCACCACCGCCTTCACAATGAAGGAAGGTAAGAAGAAAAGCAGTTGTGAGGTAAGACTGGCCCCAGACGAAAAAAAAAAAGAAAAAAAAAAAAAGTTTTCAGAGGTGATGACTTCTGCCCAGCCTAAATTTACAATACGACTTCTTCAATGGACTGAGAGAGAGAGAGAGAGAGAGAGAGAGAGAGAGAGAGAGAGAGAGAGAGAGAGAGAGAGAGAGATTAGAAGCAGGAAATATAGAATACATCGGAAAAAAAGTCAAGAAATGAGAGAGAGAAAATTGTTGAGTTACGAGAAAAGTGAAGCAGAGGACTTGTGAGGGAGACGAAAGTTAAGATGTAGAGAGACAGAGAGAGAGAGAGAGAGAGAGAGAGAGAGATAAGATGCAGGAAAAGGATACGAACGAAAACCCTGAGAGAGAGAAAGAGAGAGAGAGAGAGATAAGATAAGAAACCCTCAGGAAAAGAATAGAGAAGAAACCCTCAGAGAGAGAGAGAGAGAGAGAGAGAGAGAGAGAGAGAGAGAGAGAAGACGCAGGAAACTGATGAAACACCCAGGAAAAGGACACGAACTAAAACACTCGAAGAGAGAGAGAGAGAGAGAGAGAGAGAGAGAGAGAGAGAGAGAGAGAGAGAGAGAGAGAATAAAAAAGGAAGCACGAAATCCTTTTTTATGTGTGAGGGCCGCCTTGTCTTCCTCATCTCTTCAGGAGCAGCAATAGTAGCCAGCCATACACCTTGGTTAAAAATAGCTATCTAGACATGCCACGCCCTCTATCTACCAAAGACCCCCCCCTCACATAACCCGCGGCTCCTCCTCCTCCTCCTCCTCCTCCTCCTCCTCCTCCTCCCCTCCTCCTCCTCCTCCTCCTTCTCAGTTCCTATTCCTAGGACGTCTTTCATTGAATTTCTTAATTTTCCATATTCTTGAAAAACTGCAAGTCATAGTTTCATTCTTGGACTTCAGTCAAAATCTCTCAAAATTATAAACTCCATTTACCAAACAGGTAAATAATAATAATAATAATAATAATAATAATAATAATAATAATAATAATAATAATAATAATAAATCCACAGTGGTGTAAATGTAATTATATATTAGAAAATATATGTGTACATATAATATATATATATATATATATATATATATATATATATATATATATATATATAATTTACATTTTCACCACTGTGGATTTATTATTCTATATTATTAATAATAATAATAATAATAATAATAATAATAATAATAATAATAATAATAATAAGCAACAAATCAAAGTGATTCTCCCATAAGCCCATAAAAAAATATACCCTTAACACATGATTCTATATCACAATGCTCTATCAAACCTCTAATTCCCACCTGTATCCTAGAGAGAGAGAGAGAGAGAGAGAGAGAGAGAGAGAGAGAGAGAGAGAGAGAGAGAGAGAGAGAGAGAGAGTCAGTCCCGTTGATTTCTATGCAAAAGCATTTGTTTTCGCCAATCGATGTTTTATCATTTCAGTTAAAGTCAGAAATTGTTCGTTGTGGGAAAAAGGTCCGAATGGCATCAGTTTATTGTAAATAGTAATAAACCGTCACGCCCAATAAACAGGAAAACAATTAATCACTTCAAAATGCGGAATAACAATGGAAAATGGATAGGGAGAATATGAATGCAACCATTTAAATGAAACTGATTTCCCCCCTCCTGTCGTTTCCAATGGTGATAAACCATTTAAAAGGAATTTTTTTTTTTTAAGGAATGAGGAAGCAGTATGGTAAGGATTGACATTACGGTTTCTGTTATATATATATATATATATATATATATATATATATATATATATATATATATATATATATATATACATGTGTGTGAGATAAAAGGCCCATTATATATATATATATATATATATATATATATATATATATATATATATATATATATATATAATATATATATATATATATGAAGATAAAAAGTCCCACAAAACGTATTTGAATGCTGCAACCATATATTCCTTCTGTGCCCCAGTGAACAAGGGCACAGAAGGAAGATCTCGAAATATATGGTTGCAACGTTCAAATAAGTGTTTTATGGGCCTTTTCATCTTCATATAAAAGATGCATATATATACAGACATACATAAACATATATATATATATATATATATATATATATATATATATATATATATATATATATACAGTAAAGACATTCATATATATATATATATATATATATATATATATATATATATATATATATATACATATACATACAGAGGGTACTGCAATCACTGAACACAAGAGAGCCAAATACTCTTAATTAACTTTCAAAAACATCTAAAACATGCCTGAGTCCTACTTAAATTTAGCCTTATAGCTACGCATCGGCGTTCCCCAAAATGAATCACCTTCGACTTCAAGTGGAATAGAAATTAAAAAAAAACATACGCACAGTAATTGCCTTTTAAAAGGTAAAAGTAAAAGGAGAAAAAAAAAAAGAATTGAGACTCACAGCATTCAATCCTTTTTCACAATTCGGACAGACTGCATGATTGGAAACTAAAGCGCTACAAAAACCGTGCAATTCACTTAGTTTGATCTGCATTTTCTCTTCGTAGCCCAAACATAAATCTGCAATCTAGGCCCTTTAATTTTTTTTCCACGTCTCATTTTTTCCCATATCTCTCATCTTCCCCACATCTCTCATTTTTCCCCCACATTGTCATTTTTTCCTAAATCTTTCATTTCCCCACATTTCTCATTTTTCTCAATATCTCAAAATTTTTTCCCACATCTCATTTTTTCCCCAATTCTCTAACTTTTTCCCCACAAATCTCTGACTTTTTCCCCACATCTCTCATTTTTCCCCAACATCTCAAATTTTTCCCCCACATCTCTCATTTCCCCCCAAAACCCTCACTTTTTCCCCACATCTATCTGCAAGCCATTTGTTTACAAAGTTCATATGGAGAGGGTACGCACATCTAGGCAATGCAATATTTATCACGAATTTTTTCCCCCCTCTCCCCCTCTTTAATCTGCATGATAATTCTGACGTTTCGCCTATTCTTCCTCCCCACAATTCTGCTTAGGAAAAAAAAAAAAAAAAAAAAAAGTTTTGGTGAAACATCACAGTGTATTTCCTTCCGTTTAATCTATATGTTAATTTGTATTTTTTTCCCCTTCCTCTGACCTCCTTCTTTTCCCGTCGTGATTATCCCGTGCAATTTGTTTTTGCCTCGGCCGGCGCGGAATGCATCCTGATAATGCATAATTACATTTCCTGGCTTTTAATTCGCGCGGTTAAATATGCTTCCTCCTTTTTCCCCTCAACGCTTCGGACACAGTTGTCAGGTTAGAGTTTAAAAGACGGCAGATTCTAACGCTTATCTCACTTTCCTCTCTTCTGACACATAAATACATATATCACCTCAGTCCCTACGTCCTATTCACGATAATCCATTAGACAAAATCCATTAAAATCTATTGTTCATAATGAAAGAGTAATTAAGAAAATTATTCATTTCCAGGAAGGCAAAAATCCAGGGCCCACTTTTCGCAAGCTCTTTAAGTGTATCAGTTATTTCTTTTTTCAAGCAATAACGAAAATCTCATCTCCTTTCCTTTCTCTGGCGATTGCCTCATTTGCCGTTGCTTGCGTGTAATCAGTATACACATGCATACATAAATATATACATACATACATACACACACAATATATAAAATTTATATATATATATATATATATATATATATATATATATATATATATATATATATATATATATATATATATATATATATATATATATATATATATATATATATATATATATATATATATATATATATATATATATATATATATATATATATATATATATGCATATACATACATATATATATGTAAGGATGTTTATACGTATATATAAAACAACAGAACAGCCGGACCCCACCACAACCAAACAGCACCAAATACTAGAGCCTAAACTATCTATAGGCCACTGTTGCATACCTTCACCGGCATACGTTTCCAATCGCATTCCATTTAATACAAACACAGTCCAATTTGTTATTTAAATGCAAAAATCATTTTGAGTGACCGGACATCGATCAATATTTGCAGTCGGTAGAGGACACGGCGATATGACGCTGCTGTAATGGCAAAACGCGGTAAGGATTGCCACACCGTTTTAGGAAAATATTGTGAAATGAAATATCTCGCCCGGAGGAAGTTGCGCAGTTGGAACTTCAGGAGTTCGAGCGAAGATGCAGTGCATTGCTACCCTAGAACAAATCACCTTGTATTTTAATCATCTGTTTATGTCTTTAACTGGTTATTTATAAACTTTGTTAGTTTCTGTTTTTCTTTTCTAATGACTGGTGTTGTTTTTGTTTCCAAATACCCTCTATTGAACGTCATATTCTTTGGAAGCTTGAATTTCAAGTCAGTCGCCCCTGTGGGGTTGTTCCATATGCATATGGTTCATCTTCTCAATAATAATAATAATAATAATAATAATAATAATAATAATAATAATAATAATAATAATAATAATAATAATAATAATGGCTGTCAACATAAAGGTCTGTATATAAGAATGCTATTCAAAATAAACTGAAGAGTGAAACCCAGCCTTCTCATGCAAACGTCAGAGAGGAACTGAAAAATAATCTTAAATAAATTATGATAATGAAATTACAAAGAAAAATAGAAAAAAGGTTAAGGAACGGGCATGAAAGTGTTTAACAAGAATACTGATCATCACCGTGGAACTATTATAAAAAAAATAAAAACTGCCTTCGGAGAATAACATAAAAAAGGCTAAGGAAGGGATGAGAAGTGAAAGACGGAACGAGGGAAATTGGAAAGGGGTAAAATACAAATGCAACAAGAACAAAAAACAAAAAGGTCAAGAAGCTACCGGGTGTTACAAAACAAATTAGACAGGAAGACTGATCCGGGGGCATTCTTCAAGGGGAAAGTTATTTCACCTTTTTCCCTTACTTCTTTGTTCTAGAATTACCTGCTGTACACCTTCCCCCTCAATCTATCTATCTATCTAATTATCTATCTATTCTACTTATCTATCTAACTATCTCTCTATCTGTCAATCTATCTATCTATCTAATTATCGATTTATCTATCTATCTATCTATTCTATTTATGTATCCCTTTCCTTCCAGTATGTCTTAATATCACAAGATTCTCTAAGGTTTCAGGAAAGAATACTTTTATGTAACTATACTGTAGACAAAGTAGTTAATCTTCATGATAAGGTTTCAGGAAAGAATACTTTTATGTAACTATACTGTAGACAAAATAGTTAATCTTCAAGATAAGGTTTCAGGAAAGAATACTTTTATGTAACTATACTGTAGACAAAATAGTTAATCTTCAAGATAAGGTTTCAGGAAAGAATACTTTTATGTAACTATACTGTAGACAAAATAGTTAATCTTCAAGATAAGGTTTCAGGAAAGAATACTTTTATGTAACTTGTAGACAAAATAGTTAATCTTCAAGATAAGGTTTCAGGAAAGAATACTTTTATGTAACTATACTGTAGACAAAATAGTTAATCTTCAAGATAAGGTTTCAGGAAAGAATACTTTTATGTAACTATACTGTAGACAAAATAGTTAATCTTCAAGATAAGGTTTCAGGAAAGAATACTTTTATGTAACTATACTGTAGACAAAATAGTTAATCTTCAAGATAAGGTTTCAGGAAAGAATACTTTTATGTAACTATACTGTAGACAAAATAGTTAATCTTCAAGATAAGGTTTCAGGAAAGAATACTTTTATGTAACTATACTGTAGACAAAATAGTTAATCTTCAAGATAAGGTTTCAGGAAAGAATACTTTTAATAACTATACTGAGACAAAGAGTTAATCTTCAAGAAAGGTTTCAGGAAAGAATACGATAAATACTGTAGACAAAATAGTTAATCTTCAAGATAAGGTTTCAGGAAAGAATACTTTTATGTAACTATACTGTAGACAAAATAGTTAATCTTCAATCGAATACACGAACGGAATATGAAATTTAGGCTTGAAGCCAAGCACCGGACTTGAGGGATTGTTCAGCTCTATAATGAATTTGGTTTGAGATGAATAATATGGCAATGAATTTATATATTAAGGAAATAAAATAAAAGAATAATTTTAAAACTACGGTAAAAATTGACATGTGGCAAAAACTGATATTCCCTTTAAAAAATTATGATTTTGCAGTTAGGATATTCATATAACCTTCACAGTGTAAAAGAGTAAAAAAATAAAAAAAATATCCCTAAACATGCCTATATACACAACTGCAAAAGTGTATATGCTACACTTGGTCAATCGACTATAAGAACTAAAACAGGGAAGATACCAAAAAATCAATCACAATTTTGTCGGGAATACCGAACAGATATCACAATAACAAAAACCAGTTATTTAATTACCAGCCATTTCCAGGAATAAATACGGTCAACACAAACGTTGCCATTCGCAGTGCGCCAGATTTCAGACGACGCAGTTTGCCTTTGACTATTATATGCAAAAATACGGAAATGAAACTGAACTTCAGGCAAATTGGACCATACAGACATTCAATCTAAGCCATTGAAAAAGTCAGAAATGCCTGGAGGTTAAAAATATAAAAAAAAAGAGCCAAACATGCAGAGTTCAAGAGTTCGAATGTTTGCTGACATTTGCGGAAGCAACTAACCTTTATTTATATAAACACGGAGAAAATGTCGTTTTCCCCTACACTCACGGACAAGTGTTTAATAACAGCAAACACTTCAAGCACTCGAAGTTTGATTCCCCGACACTCGACCCCATGTGTAGGGGCACAGATGAAAAGTGCTCGCAATGGTTAGCTAGCTGCGTGCGTGAGTGTTCGCGTGTAGGCTACATGTAACTGGAATAACTGGAATATAAAATTTTGCCCGACGGGCAAACGCTAGGACCTACGAGGTCATTCAACGCTGAAAATAATGCTGAAACAGTCAAATGGAGAGGGTGGAAAGTAAGATGGAAGAAAGTGAATATGAGTGGAGGTATAGTAAAAGGAAAGAAAGGGGTTGTAGATAGGGGCCGATAGGATGCTGCAAAGAACCTTACGTAATGCATACAGTGCACCGCATGTGGTGCACTGGCAGCACTACCCTCCTACGGTGGTGTGTATGGGTAAAAACACGTGCACTAATTTACAAACATATAAAACACCAATCCTTATTTTACTGAGGTGAAATACACAACTACTTGACTCTTGGGCCGTTTCTGTATTATATCAAGTTTCTTTTAGTTCTGCTGGTTTAGCAAACAATCTGATAAACTCGCGAAGACCTAAAAAAATTGTTAGAAATTAACGTGCTTTGCTGTTAAAGTTCAGGATTACAATCAATAATTTTGCCAGTGTTTTGCGGGCTAGAACTACAGTAGATTTGGCCTTGTTGCAGGACGAGGTTTTTCTTTTTTTTTTTATTTTGGTCACGTGATGCATAATTATGTAGTGGTGTTCCTATTTCCCACTTTAACTGATCAAAGACCAATCCCTCAGCGGTCTTCTCCACGTTGCTCTTGAGCAAAATAAGTTCGTTTTATTATTATGAAAGGCGGAAGAGACAGGTAAAGCTGATTAGTCCAGATCACAGAACAAAGGAAAAAGGGAGAGATGCAGTTTAGAATGTGGGAATAAGGGGGGGTCTAACAATTAAACTCTGAACAAGGAAAGGCATATCATTACGGAACACAGAAGTAAGGAAAAGATTTCAGGAATTATTTATAAAGACACGATAACTTTGCGTCTTTGCATTACCTGTACTTTGGGGGGTGAGGTGGAGGGTGGGGGGTTTATAGCGTGCTTTCAACACCTAAAGGGCCCGGCTAGGTAAAGGAGGCACTCATTTGTGTAAAACAGTGTTATGACAGGTAATCTATGAGCATTCACCACCTGAAATATCCTTGCCCCCTTTCGCCAATTTATATAATCATAAACTTTAATTAAAACTTCTGCGCTCTAACATTCACTGAAGACTGGTCTCAGTCAGTCTATGAGTCCAGAGGTCCTCAACAGGCCTCTTATACCATTCAATATAGTGTGACAATTATGGGTTGCACTGTGGTAAAGCCAATCTCAAACCTACCAACCAGTGATAAGTCTATGATTACCAAAAATAAAACCTCATGCGAGACCTCTATAAAAATGTAAATAGAACCAATTAACGGACCAAAAGACGCCGACAATCCGACTAGATCCAATTTACTACATTCTATGTAAGAGATAAAACGATATGCAATATCAGAAAAGCACTGAGCCACATTTTTACCAGGTCTTCATCTTGTTAATTTAATTTTTTCTTTTCTTAAAACTGATCTCCTCTTTCTGTATTTCCAATTACCTTCTGTTACTTCCTTCCAATGAACACCACATTCTTTGGACACTTGAATTTCAAGCCAATGGCCCCTGTGGTGGGCTTGTTCCTTATGAATACGGTTCATCTACTGAACAACAACAACAACAACAACAACAATAATAAAATAACAACAACAATAATAATAATAATAATAATAATAATAATAATAATAGTAAGTTATCTCGTCTTTCTATATTTCCTAGTTATTCTTTGAAAGCTTGAATTTCAAGTCAATGGCTCCTGTGGTGGGCTTGTTCCATATGATTAGGGTTAATCCTCTGAATAATAATAATAATAATAATAATAATAATAATAATAATAATAATAATAATAATAATAATAATAATAATATGAAGAGAGTAGGCCCTCTTTTAAGCATGTTCTGTTAAAAAGAATGGCAGTATTGGTGAAACTGGTTTTATACAAGATCTTTTCATTTCTTTTCACTATTCGTTTGTCTTCAAGGGTAACATCTGCTAAGAGCTGGCCGATATACATAATAATAATAATAATAATAATAATAATAATAATAATAATAATAATAATAAAAGCAAAGCATACTCCCAGTCATCCCATTAGCCCCACGGGAGCCCAGCTAAAAACGCAAGAATAATTACACCTGATGAAAGCTTGTGACATTATGACGGGGGGGAACGAGTATTTTCAAATAACCTCCTTCGCCGCCCTCCAACCACCACCAACACCGAGCTTCAGTAGCCCTTCTAGAAAGGTCCTGGACCCAAAAAGGAGAGCGTCCCCTCTTCGCCCTCGTGTACCAGAATCCATAACAATTCCCCTGTTCCCCTCGTTCCGACCCTAAGCATATCGGGAGCAAATATATAAATATATAAACCCGCGCATACACCCTACCTCATTTCCATCTTCCCTCCTGCACGTCTTGCCAGCAGCCCTATCATATCCCACCGCTGGACACTTCTCAATTAATTCGAAAATGCAAATAAGCGATACGTCTAATCTACTCGCTGCTTGAAAAAAAAAAAAAGGGGGATGAGGATTCAGCAAAGGTTTGGTTATAGATACCATGCAGGGATATCCGAGGGGAAACTTACACGCAAGAGGGGGAACGGAATACTGCATGAAATCATGGTAGAAAAATGGGAAGAAATGAATGATCAAAAGGTATGCGACTTGCGATCCGAATTTCTCCCAAGGTGAAACGAGGTTCTGTCGCTTCTGAGGATGGCGAAGGGTTATGACAGTGCTGAGATCGAGATCGAGAGATGTAGTCACTGGAAGGACTGATGACAGCGAAGACCTGTACAGCAGCAACACCTTGACAAAGCTGAACAACGGTGCGTCTTTTTTAGCGCAAAAAGGGTCCGTTACGAATAGACTGACTGACGGAGAAGAATTATTAAATATTAGTTCGTTGTACGCAAAAGTTATTTGCAGAACACTGACACTATGAATAAATAATTTAAAAACGTAAAATAAAAGCATACGGATGATTGGCTACGGTCTTACCTAAAAGAAGTTTACAAAACTGAACAACAAATGTGTTTTGGGAACGAGTTTTTAAGACAAAATCGGTCCATCAAAAACAGACTAACTGATTGGAAAGACATTATCTATAAAATTTCGTTGCATAGAAAAGACATTCCCATACTTTTGACCCTACGAATAAATAAATTAAAATATGTAAAATATGAGCATAGAAAGACTAGCTACGGCATTACAGAAAGAAATTCATTAGTATTCTGGATAGGTATAAAAATATTTCCGAATGAATGTAACAAAATCTCTTACAGAAAGATAACAAAGAGGTACATCAAAATTAAACCTTTTCCTGAAGTCCAGTTTCTGTGCTCAAACTACAAATCCATCTACATCTGTTAATTATATTCTCCCTATAATCTTCATGCCCAACGCAACCATTGCATTTTAGTCAATTCTCTGGGCTAATACAAGAGTCAGATTCGACCTGAGTCAAAAATTGCCATGTCTACCTTGATATACCGGATTTGTAATGCTCTATATAGGAGCCATTACAAAAGGTCAGATTCGACTTGTGTCAAAAATTACCTTTGTTGATACATCGGATTTGTAATGCCCTAATATATCTTCCAAGATATTACGTTTTATAATGAATTTTGGGTTGCGAATGAGGGGGTAGTACCTGATGTTTACAGAAATAAGTTTAATGCTCGGTAGGTATTCGACGGTGGCGAGAAGTAGCCTCCGTGGAGATGTGCATGGCTAGCAACCTCATTCCAAATTATTCGCAGACAACTGGAGGTTCGAAGCACTGCCTTATGCAATATTCTGACGTATAACTCAACGCCCTCGCCAGACATAAAATGCAGACAGTCCACTTACTGTTTAAATCCGGGTCGTTCACTCGTTTCATCCTTACCTGAAAATAAAAAAGAGGGGAGGTCAAGATATCATTCATTTGTCATGGAATTCGTTCGACAAGTTATGTATTAATAAACAATATACCGCTAATGTGTCTACATACATAAGGGATACGCATTCTGCTTTCATGCGTTATATGGTTACTTGCAATTAAAGAACTGATAAATATAAAAATAACATTGTGGAAACAGGATAAGACAGACAAGGAGAGAGAGAGAGAGAGAGAGAGAGAGAGAGAGAGAGAGAGAGAGAGAGAGAGAGAGAGAGAGAATTGTAAATGCCACCATCACACGCTGTTTTTAAGTACATGTTTTTTTTCTCAAGGCTTTTCATTAAGAAGATCTGAACAACAGCATAATCCACAACATTCATACATCACTTTCACCGAAAGCCTGCACAACTCTAAATCCCAGCAGTTTCCCTTGGAAAACAACACGCAAAGCAGCCCCCACCCCCCCTGAAAACAACACGCAAGCAGTTCCACTTTGGAAAACAACACGCAAAGCCGTCTCCCACCCCCGAAAACAACACACAAAGAAGTTCCTTTGAAAACAACATGCAAAGCAGCCCCGGAAAACAACAAGCAAGCAGGCCCCATCCCTCTCCTGGAAAACAACAAGCAAGCAGGCCCCACCCCTCTCCTGGAAAACAACTCGCAAACAGTCCCCCATGGACAACAGCACACAAGCAGTTCAACCGTGAAAAAAAAAAAAAAAAAACACGCCAAGCAGTACCCCTTGGAAAACAACACGCATGTGGTCGCCCCTATTTTTTAAAAACAACATGCAAGCAGCTCCCCTTGGAATGCAACACGCAATCCCCTTGGAAAGCAACACGCAAAGCAGTTTCCCTTGGTCCCTTGTAAGAACAGAACAGAATAGAATAGAATATAGGACTTACGCCAAAGCCAAGCGCTGGGACCTACGAAGTCATTCAGCGCTTTTCCCTTGGTAAGCAACACGCAACCAGCTCCCCCCTTGGATAACAACGCGCAACGCAAGCCTTTGATCAGGCAAAGTTATCTCAAGTTATTTCTGAACAGCGAACGATCCCTCTCTGAGAAGAGGAATATGATCCTCAGCGCGCAGCCTCGAAGATGCCAAAGACGTCATATGAGGCGGAGCTGCGGCTTTGCATGCTGACAGTCGCATGCCCTTGGGGGATCCCGCAACCCTCTGAGTTCTTCTTGCGCCCTCTCGCCACTCATGCTTGTTCCTAACAACGGAACCTTCTGGGAAGTAAACAAAACGTTGTGTGGGATGGAAGAGAATGAAGTAGAGAGAGAGAGAGAGAGAGAGAGAGAGAGAGAGAGAGAGAGAGAGAGAGAGAGAGAGAGAGATAATCCCTGAGGATTTTGTCCGATTAGAGCCTCGAAAGTTCAAGCGAAGATGCAATACATTATTACCCCTAAAATAATTTTCCTTGTACTTTTAACATTTTATTATCATTTTTACTTATTTATTTATTTATTTATTTATTTATTTATTTGTTAATTTATCTTTTTTTGTATGAACCGATATCTCAGTATTTCCTATTATCTTCTGTCATTTCTTTCAAATGAACACCATATTATTCTTTGGAAGCTTGAATTTCAAGTCAGTGGACCCTGTGGGCTTGCTCCATATGAATAGATAGATATAGATAGACAGATATACAGATAATTTAGCAAAGATCTACAACAAATATTCAATACTATTTTCTAAGTAGTATTCAGAGACTTATAACTCACATAACAAGAAATCATTAATTACATGATTCTTCTTTGTTTTGCTCTATCATATCAAATGAAACCTTCATTTATATTTTACTTTTATTGCTAACCTAATATATCTGCATATTATACATAACACGAAACATACGCCGCTCTCTTTGTGACTGACAAATTCCTGAGCAAAGTACTGTATAATGTTTTGCTTTCATAAATATTAGGTGACATTCTGCAATTCCTACTGTAAGCTAAAACTCATGCTTGAACAATTTGCAGGAAGTATTTATGCATGCAAGCACATTCTCTCTCTCTCTCTCTCTCTCTCTCTCTCTCTCTCTCTCTCTAGTAGTATATTAAAGTGAGCGATTTTGTTTTCAGACCTACACATAGTTTTAAATATATGGTGTTTTTATATATATATATATATATATATATATATATATATATATATATATATATATATATATATATATATATATTTAATATTTATAATATATATATAACATATATACATATCTATAATATATATATATATATATATATATATACATATATATTTTTACAAAGTATCTGCCGATACTTCATAATAGGATGCTACTTCTTTTATATTTTTAATGGTTTTAAAAATTAGGTCACATTCCCAGCAGTGAACAATCACTTAAATAAAGCCTAGCTGTATATTTTCTTCTATTAGACAAAGTGATGGAAGTAGTGTTACCAGTTCCAAAAATCCTTGTACTGTCTGCTCAAGAGAGCAGGAAACCGTGCTGCCATAAGGCAAGCTTAATCTAACAAAAAGTCACTACTGGAATATATATCCTCAAAGTTCTAATGCTGAAAATGTAATGTGAAATCGTCAGTGGATTGAATAACGCCTCAGTCGGTAAAGATGAAGACTATTACTTTTCTTGTTTCTTCTTCTTTCGTCCCCATTAATCCCACTGTATAGCAGGGTCGGCCGCTCGAGTCAACTTTCTCCATCTACTTCCATTCCTTGCATCTTCTTCCCCCAGTCCCATCTCACCCATATCCCTCCTCACCACATCCATGCATCTGATCCACTACCCACCACTCCTCCCCCTCCTCCCCATCACTGGCATGTTCTTAACTCTCTTGATTGCTTCCACCTCCTCTTTTCTTATCACAAACTTTTCTCGTTTATCAATTATATGAACTCATCCTGTTCGGAAAAATATGATTAATATGAAAGAACTAGAACAAAGGAATGAAACTACAATAGATTTCGCTATATCCTTCAAAGATCTTGACATTTTGCAATATCTTTTGCAACATAACTTTAGTACTACACAAATACTGACCATGATAATGATGATGGTTATTATGTTAATTATGACTATATCTATATTTCAACTGTTAGGTTTCCGCTACAAGACTATGATGGCTACACCATATTTAATAATAATATTATTAATATCTAATATTATTGTTGTTGTTGTTGTTGTCTAAGGCTGAAATATTATTTTTATTATTATTATTATTATTATTATTATTACTGCAGCTGTTGATTTTGCTGTCATCATTATTACATTTACTGGAAGCACAAAATTTACCTGACAGGACCACACCCTCCGCTCATTCCGAGGGAAAATTCAGCAGCTAAACCATCATCCTTTTACCATCAATCTCCCACACAAAACATTTCCTTGCTGCAACGGCAGCGTAATGCAGCTGCAACTGCTAATCAAATTGGAAATCCCAAACACGCAGGCGGCGGCTAACGAAGGTTCTGCATTTATTGCGATATCTGACTCTCATTACGTCACTGCGCGTTTGCCTTTCGCAAACATCAATGTTTCTGTTTCGCAACTGTAAATCCTCTCCGTAAGAGTGGACAGGGAGAGGGAACGTCTTGATAACCATTCCCCCCTCTCCCTGTAAGGAAGTAGCGACGTCAGTGTGCCTCATGTGGTGCACTGTAGGCATTACTGGAGGGCGTTTGCAGCGCCACTTCAGCCCCTATCTGCAACCACTTTTTAGCCTTTACTTCACCTCCAATCCCGCTTCCTTTCTACAATCTTGCTCTCCAACCTCTCTAACTATTACTTCTTCCTTTCTTCAATCTTGCTCTCCAACCTCTCTAACTATTACGTCTTCCTTTCTTCAGTCGTGCTCTCCAACCTCTCTAACTATTATTTTTTAGTGTAACTGTTGAGTTTTCTCCCAGTTCCACCTTTAAATCCTTGTACTTCATCTAATTTTTTCTGGATCTTTTACTTTGCTGTCCAACCACTCGAACTCCATCTTTTCACTGTCTTAAGCACTGAATGGCCGAAAGTGCCCTGGTGCTTGGCTTGACACCATAAATTTCATATATCAATCAAATTTTGATAACTGGCTTCACTCACGCAAGGTGAATTCTAGCCCGTCAAGGTCTTTCCACTTTTAATTAAGTCATTAACAGCCAGGTATCTAATTCACTTCACAGGTCAACGAGGGCACTCCGGATTTTTAAGGACCCGGCCCACACCGTTCATCTTCCTGGACCGTACAGGGAATCAAACGCGAGTTCCTCGGGTGTGAGCCGGAAGTATAAGCTACAGCACCTCGATGATAAGATATGGATCAGCTGATTCATCAAAGTCGTCAAAATCTTATCGATTTTTTTATCATTTAAAGTCAGACTAATTCTACCAAGCATAAAGAAATGTAAGAGCATGCAATTAAAAAAATGTTTTATACATTTTAAATAAATTAAGGACTTGACAGTTTCAAAGTAAGGTAAGTAAATTAAGAGTTCTACGATTTCAAAGTATCGTAAATAAATCAAGAGCTCTACGATTTCAAAGTATCGTCAATAAATTAAGAGCTCTACGATTTCAAAGTATCGTCAATAAATTAAGGGACATACGATTTCAAAGTATCGTAAATAAATCAAGAGCTCTACGATTTCAAAGTAACGTAAACACATCAATGGTTCTACGATTTTAAAGTATCGTATATAAACTGAGAGCTCTACGATTTTAAAGTATCGTAAATAAATCAGGGACTCTACGATTTCAAGGTATCGTAAATAAATTAAGAACTCGACGATTTCAAAATATCGTAAATAAATTAAGAGCTCTACGATTTCGAAGCATCGTAAATAAATCAAGAGCTCTACGATTTCAAAGTATCGTAAATTAATTAAGATCACAACAATTTCAAAGTATCGTAAGTCTACAGAAGAAGGCGCGTCGAAGTATGCAAACGAGAGACTGACCAAAGGTTTGGTATTTTGTAAACAATCTCCTTAAACAGAACCTGTCTGTTTCCTGATTCACTTTGATAGGTACACACCCCTTCGTCTCCCACTTGGAAACTGTTTTCATGCCAGGTTGGACGTTTTTTTCTTATCTAAATGACACTTACTAATAGAGAAAATAACACTTTTAAGTTATTTATATATTTTTTAAAACATTTCCTAACTAACGACAACACCAGAAATCAGGTTTTCGTATATCGTTAAAAATCCCATAACCACATTGGCAATGCTACAGGAATTAACATAAACCCAGATTTACAAACGTGCAGATGTTATTGTGAATCTCTAAAATGCACGTTCAAGGCTTTCCTTGTCGATGTGACAATCATTCATATATACCCCTAATCAAAATAAATGTATAAATATCTGTTCCACTGATACTGTGAGTATCTAAAGTATGTATGAAAAAAATATGATTCCCTTTATCATTACACATAAATGCCACTGATATTCCATGGCACTGTGAACTCCCCGAAAAAAATCTCGTTCATGATATTATCTTATTAACAGCAAAATCCAAACAGGTTTCTCTTTCCACTAACTGACAAAACAGAATACCTTAAGATTAGTAATCTGAAAAAGAAATCTTGATTGAGGCAAGCTGTGTGTGTGTGTGTGTGTGTGTGTGTGTGTGTGTGTGTGTGTGTGTGTGTATATATATATATATATATATATATATATATATATATATATATATATATATATATATATATATATATATATATATATATATATATATATATATGGTACATTACTTACACATTTACTTTTAGTCGTTAAAAATGACACAGAGGATTAACGTACGTTTAAAAACATGCGGAAAAGCATCGGCAGTTGATGGGATTACACGTGAAATTCAATTAAGGGAAATGACTATACTGCACGTGGCACGTCAAAAAAAAAAAAAAAAAAAAAAAAAAAAGCTTATGACACTTTCAGTAGCGAGCCGATGTGGATGCTGTTAATGGCACAGATGATAAATTACTGAGAGCTATTACAAAAAATGCTACAAAAACAAAAAGCAATAGGAAACGAACGGTACAAAACAATTTCATCACTGATCCACTTGCAGAGTTTGTTCAACTGGGATTAGTATAAAAGAAATGTTCGCTCTCCATGGAAACAACTCCCTAGCTGATCAATGGCCAAACTCCTTTGATGGGGGTCGACGACCCCCTTCCAAAGCAAGAGAGCGATAACCAACTGTAAAGCATATCAAAATCAACCACGTAGGAGGGTAGCGCAGTCATTGCACTTCATGCGGTGCACTGTAGGCAATACTTAAGGTTCTTTGCGGTATCCCTTCGGCCCCTAGCTGCAACCCCTGTCATTCCTTTTACTATACCCCCTTTCATTGTCTCTTTCTTCCATCTTACTTTCCATCCTCTGCTAACACTTGTTTCATAGTGCAACTGCGAGGTTTTCCTCCTGTTACACCTTTCAAACTTTTTTATTCTCAGTTTCCCTTTCAGAGCTGAATGACCTCAAAGGTACCAGCGCTTAGCCTTTGGTCTAAATTTTATACTCCATTCCAGTCCACAACGAAATCGAGGACTCGTTCTCACCATTTCAGAGAAAGCAACGTTGGGCAGACGCGTGAGTCATCATCCACCGCTCTCCCTACCTCCCCCCTTCCAAAGAAGGCCGTGGCGTCCCCACCCCAGCCCTCGCCACCTAAACCCCCAAAAAAACCCTCACCCCTATATCGGGCACAAGCACTCCTCTCCCATATTAATAACGCAGGAGCGATCAAGCTTTAATAAATAATGCACGAAGCAAAAAAACTCGTATATACCTCTCCCCCTCAATCATGTAATAGGAGAAAGAGGAGGAGGACAGAAAATGGAGGAGGGAGGAGGAGGAGGAGGAGGAGGAGGAGGAGGGAAAGGGAAGGGAAGGGGAAGTCACTCTTCACCTCATCTATTGTCACTTTCGGCATCCAACCCTGAAAAGGGGATGTCCACACTAAATTACGTTTTATGGCATTGGCGTTTAATTCAAAGCACTGCAGAACTTATACTACAAGGGGCATCAGGAGGAGGAGGAGGAGGAGGAGGAGGAGGAGGAGGAGGAGGAGGAGGAGGAGGAGGAGGAGGAGGAGGGGAGGGGAGGGGGGAGGGGGAGGAAGGAGGAGGAGGAGGAGGAGGAGGGGAGGAGGGGGAGGAGGAGGACTGAGCGTCCATTACTCCGGGGGGAAAAATCACTCCAGTAAGTGAAGCTTGCATACACTACAAGGCTCTCTCTCTCTCTCTCTCTCTCTCTCTCTCTCTCTCTCTATGTGTGTGTGTGTGTGTGAGTGTGTATGCAATGAGGTGAGGCGAGCGCACGTACATCTATGTACATACATTATAAAGACAGTACAAATGTACAAGCATTAATAAAAAAAAAAATACTGCTCTCTCTCTCTCTCGGCAATGAGCCGTGTGCATCCGCGTTTGCCTGTCTACACAAAGCGTAAAAGGAGTACAAAAACAGAAACATTATTTAATAACAATTATGATGATTTGCACGTTAAACCTCTCTCTCTCGCTCTCTCTCTCTCCTTCAACATCACTGCTTCCAATAACTGCCATGAATATGATCTACTTCCACAAAGGTAAAATCTCATACCTCTCTCTCTCTCTCTCTCTCTCTCTCTCTCTCTCTCTCTCTCTCTCCTTCAAAATCATTGTTTCCAATATCTGTAATTAGCAGTATCTATTTCCACACAAGTGAAATTCTCTCTCTCTCTCTCTCTCTCTCTCTCTCTCTCTCTCTCTCTCTCTCTCTCTCTCTCTCTCTCTCTCTCAGACAAGCAAATGCCCCTACTGGCAAATAGCCTAAGCGTCTATATCCACGTGATTGGCAACGGATGACAAATCTGTGAAACATTCCCCATCGTAAAAGCTTTACAGCGTCAATAAATTGCCCCGGAGTCATATCATGGAGACTGCAATAACAACAGGTAGCGCTACAGGGAGGATTAACATTCTCTTTCTTTCATTCCTACGAACTGAATCCACAACGTTTAGACGGGAAATAAAAACGAAAGTAGATCTCGGATCTTCCATATTACATATACACGCACATAAAGACATATATACATATATATGCAGTATGTATGTATATATATATATATACATATATATATATATATATATATATATATATATATATATATATATATATATATATATATATATATATATATATATATATATATATATATATATATATATATATATATATATATAATATAAGCAGTTTCTCTCGCATTTTTAACACAGTTACAAGCTTGTTGATAAAACAATGTTCCCAGTTTGCAAACTTTATATTTTAAAAATTATTCATTATAACTTTAAAGTGAGCTGGACAAATGCCACACTGCGTTTCAAGTCATATCATTCTTCGGCGAATTTTCGTCGTCAACCATGAATTATCATAATTCTACGGCGAATTATTATTATTATTCTGCGATGAATTATCACCATTCTACGGTGAATTATCATCATTCAGCGATGAATTACCACCATTCTACGGTGAATTACAATAATTCACAGTGAATTATCATCCTTCTACGAGAATTATCATCATTCTACAGTGAATTATCATCATTCTGCGATGAATTATCACCATTCTTCGGTGAATTATCATAATTCATCATTAATTATCATCCCCTACGGAGAATGATCATCATTCTGCGGAGAATTATCATCATTCTTCGGGGAATTTTCATCGTTCTGCGATGAATTATCACCATTCTACGATGAATTATTATCATTCTGCGATGAATTATCAAATTCTACGGTGAAGTACCATCATTCACCACGAATTACCATCCTTCTAAGGAGAATTATCATCATTCTAGGGAGAATTATCATCCTCCCACGGTGAATTATCATAATTCTAGGGAGAATTATCATCACCCCACCGCGAATTATTATCATTTACGATACATTATCATCAACCTACGGTGAATTATTATCATTCTACAATGAATTATCACAATTCTACGGTAATTAATCATTGTTCTACGATGAATTATCATAATACTACGGTGAATTATCATATTTCTACAATGAATTATCACCATTCTTCGATGCATTATCATTTTTCTACGATGAACTATCATCATTACACGACGAATTATCATGTTTATAAGAAAGAATTATCATCATTCAACGGTAAATCATCATTCACAAAATTACCATTCATAGAAAACCAGGAAGGTTTCAATATTCCAAAAAACAGAACAACAAATTATTTATAATTTTACCCACAGACTCCCGAGTACTGACAAAGATCGACTTCCCAATGCGACCGATCTACAAAACGGATGCAAGCTAATCTGTAAGGCTTTCTTGATAACATTATTCAACAGGAAACTAGAATATCTATAGCATTAAAATGAAAAGAGAGTATTTAGACCCTTTAACGAAGTTTATATTTTTTACTTGTTATCCTTTTCATTAAGCCACTATATTTTTTTTTACAAAAAATATTAATATATTATATATATTAGTTAAGACTGCATCCTGCCCCTCTGCAAGCTACACATTACCTAATACTTTCAACTCGTTTAGGAATACATAACTTCCAATCAAAATATAAGAGAGAGAGAGAGAGAGAGAGAGAGAGAGAGAAATGCGTTGAAAAGTCTCCATAAACTTATCTTAATATCATCTCGTTTAGAAATATTTAACTTAAAACCACAAAATAAAGTATGGAGAGAGAGAGAGAGAGAGAGAGAGAGAGAGAGAGAGAAAGACGCAATGAAGACATCCACAACCTTATCTTTATTTCAACTCGTTCAAGAATACTTAACATCAAATAAAAACATACGTTGAGAGAGAGAGAGAGAGAGAGAGAGAGAGAGAGAGAGAGAGAGAGAGAGAGAGAGAGATGCACTGGAAACACAAATGCCTTATCTTTATTTCAACGCGTTAAAAATACCCAACTTCAAATTAGAGAGAGAGAGAGAGAGAGAGAGAGAGAGAGAGAGAGAGAGAGAGAGAGAAACCCTCCACAGAAGACACAACAAAGCCTTCACCTTATAAGGAATGCTTGTGCGCCAACTATAGATAGTCTGAGGGGCAAAGATCAGCGGAGGTGCATTTAGAAGGAGTACAACAGGGTCCATGTGGAGACCCTCACCATTCGTGTTTGCCAAAGACACACCAAGAGGAAGTTGGCGCTGGCAATCACGACTTTATAGGCGATGTTAATCAATGATTAAAGGCCCATATAGTTTCCTTTAAGGGCCCATCAATCTGGGACCCTTTCGGGTAATAAATCACATGCAAGCTTTCGCAAGCCTTTTGATTTGGGTTGTTATAAATTTAAAGGCTGGGAAAGAACAACGGCTAGTGTATAAAGAAAGAGTTTCTTTATCTTTCTATAATTGTGGGAAATTTCAATTTAAGGTGAATTTTATGAGTACTAAACCTAAAGCGGAAATAGACACCATATTTTTTATAATGCCATAATATACAGTATATATATATATATATATATATATATATATATATATATATATATATATATATGTATAAATATGTATGTACATATATGAACTTTATCAATTAGACAATTGTTCTGTGCATTAATACAATTAATAACAGGACTTCATTTAAACTCGATGGTATCTAGCGGAGATATTTATTCAGGAAAAGTTACAAGCTTTCTAGGAATAATAGTCCTCATCGTCTGGCATCTATGAAACACTGTTATTAATTTTATGTACATGTATACCATATATATACATATATATATGTATAATAAAAGAGTAATTTAATATTCTGTTACGTCAGAAATATAAGGAACGAAAACAAAAACGCAGAAATAACCGTAAGCTAAAACATCTGGTAAACCGATCTTGGCTGGGACTGACTTCATAAGAGATCATCCGAGTCGCAAGAATATGCATAAAATCCGCCCCCAAGTAAAAAAACACCAATTCCACCCGCAGTCAGAAAGAGCCCGTTCCTCAAGTTGTACCTCAGGTCCTTTCGTCCTTGTTTATGACCCTTGCCTCCGAGGAGGACTTGAGCAACCGATACATCCACTCGATTCCCTTGCTGAACATCGCTCAAGGTTGACACCGAGGAACTCCCAAGACACGCCGATTCAGTATTTATTTCGTGGAACCCTGAAGTCTCCCCCAGTAATCGGCGATAAATATTGAATTTGAACTCAAATGCACAGTATGAAGATGCAATAGATTCTGAGGGAAATGCTCTTTGGTCTAACTCTTGTGTTTTTCAGTGCATATCCTTGTGTCTCTGAGCTTCTTCAAGGTTTTGTGTCAGTGCTGTCTATTGCAATTTTTTTTTACAATTTTCTTTCTTGCAGATTGAAAAAATAAACGGTTTTTGTTTGTATTTTGTCTTGTAGAAAAACTTATTCATAACTGGTAACAATTTTATAAATATATATATATATATATATATATATATATATATATATATATATATATATATATATATATATATATATATATATATATATATATATATATATATTCTTTACTTCTCTACATATCAAAATCGGCTCCCAATTCCAGTTTTACAAAAAAAAAAAAAAAAATTCTGTTAATGCAAATAATTTCTGGTCTTATTTAAACTCTTCATTACCATCATTTTCTTGCTGAAATCTACGTTTCCAACCTCAAATAATTTCTTACAATCGCTCCAAAAACAACTCTCACCACAACCCAGTTCTATCTACCCTGGTTCCTTCAGCAATCTACAAACGGTATATTCAAGGCTCCAGTCCCCACAAATATTATCAATTTACCTGCAGAATTCACAATCTGGTGAAAAACAATCTGTGCAGTGGAAATCCACAATTATATAGTATATAGGCTACAGTGTTAACGTTAACACTGAACGGTGTACGAAAGTCTTTGTTTATTTTACACAGTAATATATTTTTACTATATAATTGTGGATTTTTACTACATAATTTACCTACAGTTTCGAATACAATTCCTCATGCGAAGTTAAAGTACGAAAGATTTTCTTTTTTTTTTAAATACCAGAGCACTGCATTAAATCCCAAAATGAACGAGAGACTGAAAATCGCAATCAAAGTCAAAAGATTTTTCGAAATGAGAGAGGAACCTGATGCTTAAGTGGCTTCAAATGACATTGCAATTAACATTATCGGTACACAATTTTCTGAGAACGAACTAAAAAAAAAAAATCCTTGGACATGTCGCAACATTCTGAAGAATCCTTCCATCATTCCCCCTCTCTGTTTCAGAAACTGGGTTAAGAGCAAATAAAATCCTTCAAAAAACAAAAACAAAAACAAAAAGGATACCACGAGACGAACACCCACACGCAAAATGGGGCTGCAGTGAGACCAGCAAAATCGTTAAAGAGAGAGGAATGAAACGGTAAAAAAGAGTAAAAGTAAAATAAAAATTCTGGCAGAGTAAAAGGTAATCAGGAGTGCGGGACATATCATGACATCAACGACATAATAAACCCGTCTGTAAAAGACAGGACCCCTCTTCTCTTTCTCCTCCTCCTCTTCTTCTTCTTCCTCCTTTCTCTTCCCTTCTTTCTTTTCCCCCTCCCTTCCTTCTCTTCCTCTCCAGGACTCGAGTGACCCACTTGCATGTCGGTGGGTAACAATGGGAACCGATAAAAATGCAATTTTAACAGAACATCCGACAATGACAATCTTCTGGGGAAAATGGAACTAGGTGAAAGAACATATTATTATTATCAGGCTGAAGTTCTGGAGGTCATTCAAGAGGTCATAAAAGTCGGGTCATCAACTAGAGTAGGCAGGTATGCAAACAAACCACGTGGGCATGAATTCAACAGGGATGATAAGGTTCCTCTGAAAATGGGAATGATCTCGAATTCATTCCAATTTCCAAAATTAGTATTACGGCTTGCTCTCTTTCTAATGTCCACCTTACCAAGAAGCATTTTCTATCAAGTTTTCCGTTCCTATTATAACTTCCCAAGTTATTGTACTGTAACGGATATCCATATATGATAATTTAATACTGCTGTTGTAACACTCTGATGTCCAAAATCAATAAGGATCTTCGTGGTAGAAAGTCACATTAAACAATACTATACAGATTAGTGCACATTCCATTTCTCAGTTTCTCTCTCAGATGATTCTGTATGGTGTATGGTTTCCAAGCACAGTGACTAGACCAGGAAGCAAAAAGTCACTAGACTTCCAGGCCTAAAGGGCTGAGGTCTGCAAGTAGAATTTATTGACGCCTGGAACGTTCTGCTTTCATGCTGAAATCACAAGCAGGTTCTGGATCTCAGTCTAAAGTTTTTAAAACAGCTTGTTTCTATCCCGCATGATGGCCGTTGAACCATTTGGAAAGTAAGTTTCCTACTAAAATCTGAATTTCTGAAGGAAGCCAAAATTTTTCAGTGTTGTAGGGGCATGTCGCCTAATTACGTTCGTTTTATAGCTAACCTGAAGGAATGCTGGCTAGCAGATACATTTATCTCTGCAGTCATCTCAGAAGTGTTAACAATCTTTTGCCCCAAACAGTCTTAGAACTTCGAACATGTGATTATTTCCAGATATTTAAACTCCTTTTAGAGTTCTTCTGAAACATGAATAAGTAAATACAATTTGCCCAAAGGGCCAAACCTCCACATGCCAAATTAAATAAATAATAAATAACAGACAGCCAGCTAGAGATACAGGAACAATGTAAGCTTTTTTCTGAAAAGTGTACATTTCCCGCACTATTATTGGTGCTCATTCTTCACGAGTTCAGATTTAATGAATTCGTGCTTATTAGTGATCACTCCCTCACGTATCAGTCAGTTTCTGCTGTATTTAACCATCCAAAGACTGGGAGAGACAATTATTTTGTATCCCTTTACTACAGTTTTACAGAAACCACATACATACCCAGGTGGCGAAAGCTCTTTGCCCAGAGACCTAATACTGAGGCATCCAAGGTCATTTGCTCAAGTTCATCCGGTACTAAATTCTCCCTTGTACTCCAAAAGATGTATAGGTCTCTATCCAGTGCAAAAATAAACACTTAAGTATAAAACCACTATCAATTACCTATGGTGGAGGACGTCAATACTTGATTTTCATCCTGACGGAGAGAGAGAGAGAGAGAGAGAGAGAGAGAGAGAGAGAGAGAGAGAGAGAGAGAGAGAGAGAGAGAGAGAGAGATAATATTCTCTCTCTCAAGGCACCTAGCTTGTATGCAAGATTCTCTATTGAAAAGATAACAAACTATAAAGAAAGGCAAAATCCACGGCCGACGTGCTAGAGAGAGAGAGAGAGAGAGAGAGAGAGAGAGAGAGAGAGAGAGAGAGAGAGAGAGAGAGATTTACTAAATTCTATCCATACAGCAATGTAAAGGTCAATCTAAACGAATATAAACAAGTAAGGGGAACGAACATAAAAACAATTCACCAAAGGTATTACGACGAAAAAGGATCAGAAGATGAACAAAGAGAAAGAGAGAGAGAGAGAGAGAGAGAGAGAGAGAGAGAGAGAGAGAGAGAGAGAGAGAGAGAGAGAGAGAGAGATAGATATTAATAAGTTCTATCCATACAACAATCTAAGAGAAAATCTCTGAGAGAATATCAAAAAGTAAAATGAACGAACATAAAAACAAATCACCAAAGGCATTCCGATGAAGAAGAACCACGAGATGAACAAAGAAATGTCGGAAGACAGAGAGAGAGAGAGAGAGAGAGAGAGAGAGAGAGAGAGAGAGAGAGAGAGAGAGAGAGAGAGAGAGAGAGACCAAATTCCATTCCAGCATATGGAAATTTCACACCTGTCATCCGTCCTAGAGAACCATTCGGCTAACCTGTCTCTCTTCCAGCAACCACTCATCCTTGTTCATATAGGAAATACACAGTCTTGACACTTCATACACTTGTGAATACACCTTTTACGCACGTATAGATGTAGTTTCTAGGCATGTGTAGTGACACTTTCCATCTTACCCTCAAAACGCTATTTACATAGTGTTGTCACCCTTCAAAAAAAAAAAAAAAAAAAAAAAAAAAAATATATATATATATATATATATATATATATACATATACACACATATATATATATATATATATATATATATATATATATATATATATATATATATATATATATGCAAGAAAATGATTCGAGATTCGTGTATTTTATTCTATTCTAACTAAGCGGATATTCACAATCTGAAGACGATGAAAGAAAATTTAAATACCACAAAAAAGGCTTCAACACTTAAAACACTGAGTTTACATCACGTATGCAGGAATCGTAAAACATGCCTTTTTCTAAAAAGGAATGATAAATTATTCTGGCAAATGTTCAAAAAATGGCCCTAGGCTCTAAGGGGAATCAAAATTTGTAGAAAATACAATACTGGCCTTTATTTAGGAATTAGCAAGGATACTCCTTGTTGAAAGACTGGTCAAGGCATATTTTAAACAGCTGGTTTCCGACCTGTAGCACTAAGAGAGAATGTAAGACAAATGTAAGACACAGGAGAGAGAGAGAAAAAGAACTATAGTGTGGGGAGGGGGGGGGAGTAAAAATTAAACACCAGGAGACAATAAAAAAAATCTTGTACTTTAAATAAGAGACTAAAAACACTCTTCAACATCAGAATGCATCATTAGCTAAACAGTTTTAAGACGTGGAGGAGGTGAGAGAGAGTTAAAATTAAACCCCTGAAGACAATAAAAAAAGACTTGTAATTGAAATAACAAGCTAAAAAAACTCAACACTTGAACGCTTATCACCTAAAATGCCTCTGACACAATCATTCACAACTACAACCTAGTAGATTATAACCGTAGTAAACAACAGCAAAAAAACAATCTATAACTTCGAGTCAAATCTCATTAACAGCCAGATTTCTGGGAACGCATAAGAGACAGGCCTTTCCATCACTGAAGTGCCAAGGCGGGAGGAGGAGGAGGAGGAGGAGGAGGAGGAGGACGTAACTTCTACTACTGTACCTTCAGGCAGCGCCAAAAGCTTTTAGCGCTAAGGACACCTAAGACGAGCGAGGAGGGCCCTCCACCGAAATGCCATCGCCGAGTAGATGAACCGGTTTCAAAAGACGCCCTGTGACGAGCGTACCTTAATATTCTCGGAAATTTGGAGGAGTCTCTCTCTCTCTCTCTCTCTCTCTCTCTCTCTCTCTCTCTCTCTCTCTCTCTCTCAGAAATTTTAAGATTTTCTCTCCCTCTCTCATCATATTCTCAGAATGATTAAAATGTTCTCTCTCTCTATCGTCATACCTTCAGGAATTTTAAGATATTCTCTCTCTCTCTCTCTCTCTCTCTCTCTCTCTCTCTCTCTCTCTCTCTCTCTCTCTCTTATCATATTCACACAAATTTTCAGATTCTCTCTCTCTCTCGTCATATTCTCAGGAATTTTAAGATATTCTCTCTCTCTCTCTTTTTCTCTCTCACCATACTCACAAAAATTTTCAGAAGATTCTCGCTCTCTCTCTCTCTCTCTCTCTCTCTCATAAGTTCCACGACACGGTTCGTGCATTAATTCGGGCAGCACAGCAATTCGCAATATTTAGGGCCACTTTATCCTTGTTGTCCTAGTCATGCTTAATGAACGGAGGATATGATTAATACGCAAGTCTCGACGAGCAAAGCGTACCCTCTAAGTTCTGCTTTTGGCTAAGATAAATTTTTACATTTTCGATAGACATTTAAGTAATTCTCGTCTTAATGCCAAATAGACTTTGCACTTTCACTTTTGATGAAAGGAAACAAGTAAAAAATGCGCCGAAAAAATCGAGTTTTCTGTACAGCGTATAATCAAGGCCACCGAATATAGATCTATCTTTCGGTGGTCCCGGTATAATGCTGTATGAGCCGCGGCCCAAGAAACTCTCATCCGGCAGTGGTGGCCTATGTTGTTGTGTTGCCAGAAGCACGATCATGACTAACTTGAACCTTAAATAAAATAAAAACTACTGAGGGTAGAGGGCAGCAATTTGGTAAGTTTGATGATTGGAGGATGGATGAACAACATACCAATTTGCAGCCCTCTAGCCTCAGTAGTTGTTGAGATCTGAGGGCAGACAGAAAAAGTGATTCTTGGGTACTTTCAAGATTTAATTTTATACATTTATTTGAGATTTCTGGTGGCAATGCAAAATAGACACTGTTCTTTCACTTTTCACCGAAGCAAATTTGATTTTGGGTATTGCCAAGATTTAATTTGAAAATTATGACTGGACGTGATTTCGAGAGTCACTTAAGTATTTCTCATCTTAATGCAAGATAAACTTTGCACTTTCGCTTTTGACGAAAGAAAAATGAGATTCTTGGCTACTGTCAAGATTTAATTTTAAAATGATAAAATACGACGATGTTCATAAATGCGTGATGTAATTAATACCAGAGTCACGACAAGCATTTGTGTACCCTTTAAGTTCTGCTTTTAACTAAGGCAACTTTTTCGACAAACATTCGAGTTTTTCTGATGTTAATGCAAGTTAGACATTGCACTTTCACTTTGAAAGAACGGGATATTTGATTCTTGTTTATTTTCAAGATTTAATTTGAAAATTATGACTGGCTATGATTAGTGCCAAATTCACGACGAGCAATGTGTACCCTCTAAGTTCTGCTTTTAACGAAGACAAATTTTCAAGTCATTAAAGTAATTCTCAACTGAATGCAAATTAGTTGCACTTTTACTTTTGACGAAGGGAGGATCAGATTCTCAGTTAATTTCAAGATTTAAATTAAAAATTATAAGATATGACGACGGTCTTTCATGAGACACAAATACAAAATTTCCAGTACATAAAACAACTCTCCATTACAGTATTGGCATCTTCAGAATACATTCTGATGTTTTATGAGTGAAATAAAAAAAATCTGCATTTTATTATTCTTAAAACTATTCTTAATTTGCATCATGTAACAATAGGTAAGGTGTTGCCTGTCTTACAGTTTTACAAAAACCCTTATAAATGGTAGCCGTTCGGTTCAAATTAAACGTGGATTCAATTAACGTACAGATAAACCCACTTATGTATGAATGTATTAGTGTATGCATGTGTGCGTGTGTATGTATGTGTATATGTATAATATATATACACACACACACACACATATATATGAGTGGATTTATCTGGTATGTTAATAAGGGTTTTTGTAAAATTATAAGACAAGCAACCCCTTACTGTTACAGGATGTATATATACTGCATGTGTGTGTATATGTATATATATATACATATATTCATATACAGTATATATATATTGTATATATACGTATGCATGTGTGTGCACGAACAAGCAAATACATATTTATTTATTTAATAATTTATTAAACTCGAAATATCCCCTACGCTGTCCACGAATGCGTAGAATAACTATTTCGTGTGCATGCTATCAACACATTTACTTTCCTTCAACTATAATATATGTTTCCCGGCGTGCTGATTCAACATTGTGGAAAAACTGATAGGACGCAATCCAGTGAAGCGAAAACGACACACGAATTTAATATATTGCTCACACTGAACACACTGAAACCACAGCATTCTACAATTTCCAGTTTTTGAAAAAAAAAGGGTGTCATAAAAATTGCTGGTCCTGAGAGGTAAATTTAAGAGTTAAAAGTCAAGATGTAAAAGATGATCCTAATATCTGTGAAACAGCAATGTTTACTAGGTTCAGAAATACTGAAACATGTAAAAAAAATATGCGCCGAAGTTTCTTCGGGGCAATCGAGTTTTCTGTACAGCCGCTACAGCGTACAATCAAGGCCACCGACAACAGAGCTATCTTTAGGTGGTCTAGGTATAATGCTGGATGAGCCACGGCCCATGAAACTTTAACCACAGCCCGGTGGTGGTCTATCCTATATCGATGCCAGAAGCACGATTATGGCTAACTTTAAACTTGAATAAAATAAAAACTACTCAGGCTAGAGGGCTGCAAGTTGGTACGTTTGATGATTGGAGGGTGGATGATCAACGTACCAATTTGCAGGCCTCTAGCCTAAATAGTTTTTAAGATCTGCGGGCGGATAGAAAAAGTGCGGACAGAATAAAGTGCGGGCGGACAGACAGAGCCGTCACAATAGTTTTCTTGTACAGAAAACTAGTAAGGGCACAACTCAAATATGACCACAAAAATGAAAAATTATATATATATATATATATATATATATATATATATATATATATATATATATATATATATATATATATATATATATATATAACTACCCCCAGGTAAAAGGCCTCAGCAGCAATATCCGTTATTTGAGCCCAGGGTCCCTCTCTCCAGGACTTCCAGATAAGGCTTGCCTTTGTTGACTCTTACTGAGATAATAGGTGTTTATGAGAGTGAACTAGAAGATTATACCACTTCTTAATGGCCTCCAGGGATATCACCCCCATTTTTTTTTTTCTCCCAACTCTTATTTTCCGTGCACAATATTAGGCGCTTTCTTTTCTTTTTTCCTTTGTGTTATGGAAGGCAGGAGGGAGAGAAGAAGAGAGGGAGAGATTAAATAAAAATATGAAACTATTATCTTCTTTTTAATACTTTTCGTTTGCTGCTTTCATGTTTCACTGAACTTATTATTTATCTGCGGTGATTTAGCTCTATCTGTTAACTATTGCCTGAAGTTTTCAATTCAAGCGCAATTCGAAATAAAAGTTCAAGCATGTTTTAAATGCAACACATTATTACCCCTAAAAAAATGTGCCTTGTACTTTAATAATGTAATTACATTTTTAACTATTTATTTATGGTTTTATTCATTTGTTTCTTTTTCTTTTCTAAAAACTGATCTCTTCTCTGTGTACTTCCTATTACTTTCTATAGTGTCTTTCAAATGAACACCATATTCTTTGGAAGCTTGAATTTCAAGTTAATGGCCTCTGTAGGCTTGTTCCATTTTAAAAGGGTTTATGTTCTGTTATTATTATTATTATTATTATTATTATTATTATTATTATTATTATTATTATTATTATTCAGAAGATGACCTCTATTCATATACAACAAGCCTACAGGAGCCACTAACTCGAAGTTCAAGCTTCCAAAGAACGTTACGGTGTTCATTTGGAAGAAGTAACCGAAGGTAATAGGAAATACAGAAAGAATTCACTTATCAGATGAGAAAATATAACGAACAAATAGATAAATACAACGATACAGATACAAATAAATGATTAAAATACAAGGAGAATTGTTTCAGGGTAGCAATGAATTGCATTATTATTATTATTATTATTATTATTATTATTATTATTATTATTATTATTATTATTATTATTATTATTCTGCTTGCACCTTCTGCAGATGCTTGTTTAGCAAACTGATACCGTATGTGTCGGCGAATCAAAACAAACGCGCAAACAACGCTGGGAGGGTCTAATCATGTCAAACAATGGATCACTCGGCGCCGTAATGACCTCGGAGACACGAATCAGTTGGGGAAACACGAATTAACATACAAAGCATACACTGTCTATTTCAGGAATAAATCTGTTATTCACTTTATTTGTTTTTCTCTTGTTATTGGCCTTAGTGTTTGTCGTTTGCGCATTCGTTTTTTGTTTGTTATTTCTCTTTCGTGGTTAGATTTTTCCGCATCTTAATTTCCTTTGCTGCACTGGGTAGCTTTCCCCAGTTTGTAGTAGCCTGCTTTTTCAACTAAGGTCGCAGCTTTGTTGGTGGTAATAATAATAATAATAATAATAATAATAATAATAATAATAATAATAATAATAATAATAATAATAATAATAATAATGGTGAAGAAAGAAATCCACAATAATGCAAGTCTAAATATACAGTATACATATATAATAATAATAATAATAATAATAATAATAATAATAATAATAATAATAATAATAATAATAATAATAATAAGATAGTTTTCGAGCACTGCTCGATTCTCCCCCTCAATCTGACTAAGAGAGAAAATCGAGGAGGTTCTCGAAAACTCTCGTTTGTATAAACATTTTTAATAAATATTTACACTTACATCAGTGTGAATTTCTTCATCATTTTAGTGACTCATGTGATTAAATTTTTTACAAATAATAATAATAATAATAATAATAATAATAATAATAATAATAATAATAATAATACTAAGCTTCCATTAACCCTGGCTATTTATACCGTTAATACTTGAATACTGTATCCAAAAAGACGTTTTAAAGGAAGACGAATGAAATAAATAGCAGAAGAGAGTGGAAATAATGACGCAATTTTTCAGCGCTCCCATAACTTTGAAAGTTTCTAAAATTCCCACAGAGAGAGAGAGAGAGAGAGAGAGAGAGAGAGAGAGAGAGAGGATAAACAAGAAGGAATCAGAAACGAAAATAAGTTTGAAAGTTTCTCAGAAATTCCCAAGTTTTGTTCATCCCTTTAGATGAGAGAGAGAGAGAGAGAGAGAGAGAGAGAGAGAGAGAGAGAGAGAGAGAAACATAAATAAACAGGCATACACGAGAAGGAAATCAAGGATTGTTATAACAAAATAAAACAGAAACGAAATCACGCTCATATTGATACAACAGCCATAAAACAGATGATATAACAGTCAATAAAACCAAGTTTTGTTAATCCCTTCAGATGAGAGAGAGAGAGAGAGAGAGAGAGAGAGAGAGAGAGAGAGAGAGAGAGATTGTCTCCACAGCCTCCAAACTTAACACTTGGAAGTATTTTATCTCAGTCATATTTCACCAATGGAGGAGAAAACACGCCATTACCGTCTCGATATTTCTGAGCTCTGAAAGACCTGGTGGAAGATTTGGGGGGGTGGGGTTAAGGATTGACGACGGAGGTAAGGGAGGGGGAAGAGAAGGATGGGTAATGAAGGGGGATGGAGGGATTTTTGTGTCATGGACATCAGGGGATATATTGGAAAGCTGCAACCGTAAATATCCTTTAGTCCAATCGAATAACTCCTGGAACAGGTCTGGACTTTCTAAAATCTTGTGAAGTTGTTCTTTTAACGACTCTTGGTACTTAAATGAGGCTTTTCTCTCAGCGACTCTTAGTAATTAAATGAGGCTTTTCTCTCAGAGACTCTTGGTACTTAAATGAGGCTTTTCTCTCAGCGACTCTTAGTAATTAAATGAGGCTTTTCTCTCAGAGACTCTTGGTACTTAAATAAAGCCTTTCTCTTAACAATTTGTACGTAAATGAGCCTATTCTCTTAAAGAGTCTTGGTACTTAAACGGAGCCTTTCTCTTAACAACTCTTTGTGTTTAATGAGGCTATTCTTTTAAAGACTCTTTGTACATGAATGAGGGTATTCTCTTAATAGACTCCTCGAAATTTTAACGTCTTGTCTGCTAAACCTTTGCTCACAACAGAGATATTTTGAGCATTTCGACAAGCTTGTAGCATAACAAATGAAAAAGGTTAATTAACTCTTTATTGCAGAACAAGAAGCAAAAGTTATAACAATGGTGTGAAAGTCTATAAAGACAACACAAATTATACTTTTAATAGTACTTACACTTCTAATAATAATAATAATAATATAATAATAATAATATTCAGGAGATGACCCCTATTCGTATGGAACAAGCCCACGGGGACCACTGACTTGAAATTCAAACTTCCAAGGAATATTATGGTGCTCATTTGAAAGAAATAATAATAAAATAATAATAATAATAATAATATAATAATAATAATAATAATAATAATACAATCCTGATAATGGTTCGATTTCAGCACGCACAAAAGCGCATGCCCAAAAATGAGAAAGAATAAAGAATTGACTCCAACGCCACCCATTCCGACGGCTGTTTTCCTCGAGAAGTAATCTACAAATTCGACCATTTGTCCGCATAACAAAGATTTCCAACAAGTAAAACCTCCGTCGAGGAACGCGGCATACTAGAATCGGTCTAGATGCTTCCCTCTGCAAGCCTTTTTTCTAGATTGCTTCCCTAAAGATGACTTGCTTTATTCATTCCATCCTATTTTTTTTTTTAAACATGTGGCTGCTGTTTGGTTTCGTTGAGCGTAGGTTTGACGGAGAGAACATCGAAATTATTATTATTATTATTATTATTATTATTATTATTATTATTATTATTATTATTATTATTATTATTATTATTATTCAGGGGCCACTGACTTGAAATTCAAGCTTCCAAAGAATATGGTGCTCATTTTAGGAAGTAAGAGAAGGTTGAGGGAAGCACAAAAAGAAGAGATATCACAGAAGACGTTTTCACATAATACCCCGATTATTTGTTGACTTACCTAGGAAGTAATGCTTTGAAGTATCGTGTTGATTTGTCAGTTGTAAAGAATAATTGCAGAGAATTTTATAAGGTTCTGAGATCCAGATTACCAAGATCTTGTATAATTGCACAATTGAACTCCGATTATATGAAAGGAGAACTCGTTTGATAGCCCTTGCGTGGAGGAATTCAAGTTAATGAGGCTTTATCTCAAAAAAATTTATTAAGCTGACTTTCAAGAATTATTTGCAAATGCTTTTCTGAGGGAAAAAGCTTTTCTGAGAAAAAAGTTTTTCTGGGGAAAGCTTTCATTGCAAAGGTACGTTTGGACTCTCGGAAGAAGAGGAAAATTCCCGCTGTGAACGTTTGGGAAAAGTTGTATATATATATATAAAGAAAAAAGTTACAGCCAATTAAAATTTGAAAATGAACCCTTAATGAACAAATATTGTGCTGAAAAACAATACCTGCTAAGAAAGAGGAGGCGAGGACACCGGAGTTAATTCATCGAAATCATACGCGTCTCTGAATTTGCCTTAAAATTGAATAAATGAGTTGCCCCTCGAGCAAATGAGGTAAATGAGGGTTGAGAGAGAGAGAGAGAGAGAGAGAGAGAGAGAGAGAGAGAGAGAGAGAGAGAGAGAGAGAGCCAAAATGAAGCTGAATATTTAAAGGAGGATGAAGAACGGCTGTTCAAAAGTTAAATTAAATCCCGAAGTGGCGCTGAAAACTCTCCTGGCTTCTGCCGACCAGGGACCAATATAGTCTCAACAAGACCTTAGAGAGAGAGAGAGAGAGAGAGAGAGAGAGAGAGAGAGAGAGAGAGAGAGAGAGAGAGAGAGAGAGAGAGAGAGAACTTCAAAAAAAAACTTTTCTAAAAAAAAACTTTCTAAAAAAAAACCTCCTCTCTCAATTCAAAGGCTACGAAAATGATTCTCAAAGTTCCTCCCAACTTTATTTGATGAAGGAGGAACTGCCCCTCCCCTCCTCCCCCAACCCCTTAGAGAGACTCTCCACACAAAAGTGTGAAAGTGAAGATGCTTAAATAGGTAAATAGATAGGTCAGTTCAGTTCACTTCAATTCATATTTATTTCATTTTCAAGATACACAGGTTAATCAATTACAGTGATATAAAAAACGCTCATGTCGGAATATATTCATAGACAGATAGACAGACAGACAGAGACAGATAGACATACAGATAGATAGATATATATAGATACAGACAGACAGACAGACAGACAGATAGATAGATAGATAGATAGAGAGATAGACACACAGATAGATATACAGATAGATAGATATATAGATAAACAGACAGTCAGATAGAGACGGACAGATACATAGATAGACAGACCGACAGATAGACAGACAAACCGATAGACAGATAGACAGACAGACAGATAGATAGATAGATAGATAGATAGATAGATAGATAAACAGATAAATAAGATAGACTGGGATGCAAAGGTGACAACTAAAGAAATCCAAAGTATAGAAAGGAGTCCAAGAGACTCCCAGATAAGAAATAAGAAAAAAACATTATGAAAAACAAACCGCGATAAACATGATAAACAAAATAAACGGCGATAACGCGATCACCCCAGGCCGACATCGAGAGGGTATTACAAAGCCCTTCCACAATGGCGTCGGCATTTGACAACACTTGGCGTTATCTGCGGACTCCTAATTTCGTTTTTCGCACCATTTCCACATCGGCAAATGCGGCAAGAAGCTATATTTTGACCTGATGGTTCCATCAATTCGCACAGATGACGGCATTGATGCCGCATTGCCGAACGCGAGTGCCGAAACCAAACGCGTTCGGTGTTATGAAGATTTTCTCATGGACTTTCTTCTTGAAGTGATGGCAAACATGCATTGTTGTCAACAGCGGGTTAAATGACATAGAAAACATTGACAAAACCAAACACGGTCCGTTATGAATATTTTTTTCACAGACTTGCAACCTAAAGCGATGACAAACATGCATTGCTGTCAATGGCGGGTTAAATGATATTGAAAACGTAGAAGGAAGATGACTTCACATTTTAAAGCCAAGATCCGAAGGGTTGATACAGTATAACGGGCTGATTCTCATTTCAGGACATCCACTCAATATCTGTAAAGCTTACTGGACTTAAGAAAACTTTCTTATAAAGAAATCCTTACATTATGAATTCTAACACTATAATAATGAGATTTCATTACACGCCACGATACAGGTTAATTAGATCATTTTTGGCAATGACGATCTATTACGGAGAAAGTGCATCAATTCGGATACTTAAATGCCCAAATGAACGTACATGTCTTAAAAGCAACAGCGTAATTAGGGAATATCTTGAGCGAGTTCACTGACGTTTGTGCATTAATTGGTACAAATTGCATTAACTGGTACAAAGTACAGAGATGAACAACCTCGTACTAAGCCCAAATGGTTATCCTTCTGGCTTGGACTTAAGAAGTCTTAAGACCAATTCTCGGCGCATTGCATGGCGAAAGCGCCGGTAATCCTTTGCTTGGAAAGCAACACACATTCATTCAGGATATAGACGTAATTACTGAAAGGACGAAGAGTAAAGTCATAGTCACACATACACACACACAAAAAAAGATGGAAACATAGTCTCTCTAAAACATATACACAGATTTTCTTATCTTTTTCTTAAGAGAGAGAGAGAGAGAGAGAGAGAGAGAGAGAGAGAGAGAGAGAGAGAGAGAGAGAGAGAGAGAGTTACCAGTACTCGGAACGATAAATCGGATAAATCGGCTAATTGGCTAATTACTGCAGTATCTCGAGCGATGCTTGCACACGCTCAAGCAAGCCCTGTTTCCAAGGCGAATCTTGAGGCTTAAG
>NC_089764.1:29386235-29391235 GCF_040412425.1 Macrobrachium rosenbergii | reverse complement strand
CTTGGAAATTGTATATATTAATTAAACAATGTTGTCTGAAAACAAGTAGCCATATTTCATTATTGTATGCATGTTGGGTAGTTGTTGAATTAGCCTAACAAACGACATCAAACCCCATTCGTGTGAGAATCAGGAGTGTTAAAAGTAATTTCAGACTGCCTGTTGGAGTAACTGGTGAGACTGCAATTAAGGCACATGGAAGTAATTGGTTTACTGGTCAGATATTGCGTGTAGGTAGCGGCAGTGTTATTTAGTGGCTTAACAAGGTACATAATATGTTTCGTAGGTGGCGAGTGACATAATCTAATAATATCCATTTTTAAAAGAATATGTACCTTTACAGAATACAAGAAGTTATATCACAACACTCATAATTATAATGGGTAAAGTGTTAGAATAGGGTAGTACAAAGAAACTTGAGAATAAAGAGAAATATATAGGCATAGAGAAATATTAAGAAAAAATAATTTAAGATACAATATAAAGATTATTTAAGGCATACAGTATATAAAGTGGCTTATTAAAAATCAAAGTTTGAATGACGATAGCGAGCAGGCCCATCACACGGCACTGAATACGTTGACCATTTCTTACTGGCAAATGGAAAGTATAATGTTATTAATATTTTCATCGTCAATAATATTATACCAGGTAGACTGAAAACTAATTCCGAATTCATGTACTAAAACAGAGTAAGAATCGGATAAAGCATTAGTAATATGCTATAAATCAAATTCTGATCAGAGGTCTGAGGTCCTGGTTACCGCATGCACTGTGTTAAGTAAATAATAGCCTATCATTTATTTAATTCATGAGTATTTTAGGCAATTTGCATCTGAACAAAAGAGGGCATCACAAATGTTGATTTATTTACATTTCCTTTTCTACCAAGCAACTGGAAGCAAATAAAAGGGTCATTCGAATGCACGAAACAGAGGCACTAATACAGTCCATCACTCCTCCTCCTCATCCCCCTCCTCCTCCTCCTCCTCCCCCCCTTCCCTCCTCCTCCTCCTCCTCCCTTCTTCCTCCTCCCCTCCTCCTCCTCCTCCTCCTCCTCCTCCTCCCGCAACTGATTCGTCCGGGGGATGCAATTAGGAAGGATTACGTCCAGCTCTAAGCTGACTCCTCTGAGGCACCCACCACCACCGTCCAGTCTGTAATATGAAGCCCATCAGACCCTCGGCCTCATTGTCGAATCCCAATGCTGCCTCATTTATGGAGGTCTATAAATAAAGGGCCTGGGTCGAAATGAAATTGGAAATCGGGTTTCAGTTCTGTGCACACACACACACACGTGTGTGTGTATAACTGAAACACAAAGACAAGAAACGTGATGAATTTAAAAATAAAGGCAAATACCACGAAGGAAAAAATGAAAAAACGGAGTGGTTGCTAGGCCTTTCGACACACGGTCCTTTACTAGCAGACTAGTAAAGGACCGTGTGTCGAATGGCCTAGCGACCACTCCGTTGTTTCACTTTTTCTTTCGTGGTATTTGCCTTTATATATACATATATATACACATATACGTATATATATAAATGAAAGACTGGGGACCATTTGACAAAAAAAGAAAAACAGAAAATAAAGTAAGCCTATAAACCATTCTGTAAACAGTTGGTCAAAAGGTCAAATTATTCGGGTCAGACAGAAGAGAAAAGGAAATATCGAAGTGCCCTTAGTCAACAATTAGTTCATTACGACGAAGCCTAAAAATCATAGCTATACAGTTCCCAGATTAAAAAAAAACAAATTCCTATGCCCAACATCAAAGCCCTAATATACTAAAAAAAATATGTATTAATAGAGAAAATGTTTTATTAATATCTCACAAGCACGAGGCTTATTCCCTTCCTCTAAGGATGCCCACTAAATTAATTTTCCTTTAGTTAATCTCGATCTAATCTACTCGCCAGTTGACATAACCTAATTCCGACATAATAATAACAGAGGTCCCGTAAAATGCTCTTCCCCCTGACAATACTCATAATTAATGAGGGTGGTACTGCTATTCCCCCCTCCCGCCACTCCTACCCACCCCTACAATCAACCCAACTCTTCCTATTCACTCGTTTACGAATACCTCTCTTGCTGCTGTCATCACCATTAACGCCATTTTCTTTTCTCTCTCTCTCTCTCTCTCTCTCTCTCTCTCTCTCTCTCTCTCTCTCTCTCTCTCTCTCTCTCTCTCTCTTACATTTTCTCAGAATGAACAATTATGTATAAATTAAATACTGAAATGCATGGATTAACCATTTTCAATGGAACAAAGTATTTTGATTCTCTCTCTCTCTCTCTCTTACATTTTCTTAGAACAACCAATTATGTACAAATTTAATAATGAAATTCACGTAATAAAATATTTTGACATTTGACTTTGACTCTCTCTCTCTCTCTCTCTCCGAATCCTTTGCTAATTGCTCTGCGCCCCATTTTTTTTATCCAAATAGGATGGAGATCCTATGGGATCCTGATGCAGCAACTTTGTTGTGGGATTGCTTTCACGGTAATGACTCGGTTCCACTGATACTTTCCCCATTATTATTATTATTATTATTATTATTATTATTATTATTATTATTATTATTATTATTATTATTATTCAGAAGATGAACCATATTCATGTTGAACAAGCCCACAGGGGCCATTGATCTGAAATTCACACTTCCAAAGAATATGTTCTAAATTTGAAAGGAGTAACAGAAGGTAACACGAGATACAGAAAGAAGAGATCGCTTATTAAAGAAAAATTAATAAAAAAATTAATAAATAAATAGGAAAAAAATATAAATAGCGCATGCTTCTGAAATCTAAAAATAAGAGAAAAGGTTTATTACGACCAGTGACAGAGAAAATTAAGTACCCCTCGTGGGAGTCTGGCTGGCTAAAACTTGAACATAATTCACCCTGTTCGGTTCCCTTTGGAACTAGAATTAAGATTTAAGGAAGACAGAAGACTGGTCTTAGCTGATGAAGGAACGGATGCTGCGAAAACAGGGCGTTTTCTATATGTGTGTATATATATATATATATATATATATATATATATATATATATATATATATATATATATATATATCTTGATAGTCCAGTGGTAAAAATACTGGTCGTTGGTGCATCGAATCCGCCAGGTGATGAACCGCTTATAAGTTATAATTCCCCTTCGGTATTATTTCCGAGCTGGAGCGAATCGGATATCAAAAGACATTTGTAGCTTAATGTCTGTGATATAAAAAAATGTCAGGGTGATATGATAAAAATTCATATAATTTATATATATATATGTGTGTGTGTGTATATATATAGTATTTATACAATACCATCCATACACTTTTCCCCTTTTGAGAAAATTAGAACGTCTTCTAAGATGAGGAAAATAATCGTCCAAAAAGATTTCTATTCAATTTATGCTAATTAGGAAAGGTATTTGAGTACACTACAGGTCAGATGTTGTCAATCAGTCATAAATTCCATAATATTTTATTTGAGCAAGATTGTGCCTGAACAAAAACCCTTGTTTGCAAAGTTAAGTATGCCTTAATGTGAAAGACAACAATAACTAAACTGTCAACAAAAGTACATATACAATGATATCATTACGCTAACAAAAATATCTCCTTAAAAATCCCAGGATTACTCCCAGTGAAATTCCTCTGCGTATTACTAAGAGCCTCAGATGAATTTGAAGAAAAATTTTCCCTTAAAATTCAGAGGATTATTTCTTGTGACATTCCTTCGCGCATTACTAAGAATTTTTTTTCTCTCTCTCTCTCTCTTTTTGACAAGGATAAACGCTGTAGGTTAGGAGGTCAAGGAGAGACTTCTATTTTTACGCTCATCTCACAGATGATCCGTCACGCCAGTCGCAGGAATCCCTGTTCCCATGGCAACTCTCCTGATGAGGTTCTCATCAACCCCCCACCACCCGCCCCCACCTCTTTCCACCCCCATTCGTCTTTCTTCATACCATCTCCCCTTCCCCCCTAACCCCGTCTCCCTCCAGTTCTCTACCATCTAGCCGTTCACAGCCGTGTTAGCCCTCAACTGAGAAAATAATTTTAATGAATAATCACTGATCAATATGCTAACACACATGAACATCTATAAGCGGCCGTTGTAGAAGTGATAACCAGCATAATATGAATTTTTTATGATACAAGGATGTACGTCGTTGCAATAAATTACACATCAGCACACATTTACATACACACACATAGGTCTCTTCTCTCTCTCTCTCTCTCTCTCTCTCTCTCTCTCTCTCTCTCTCTCTCTCTCTCTATATATATATATATATATATATATATATATACATATACATATATACATATGTATATATACATAAATACATACATATACATATATATATATACATTGTATCAATGAAACCTCTGCCAACGAATGCCTACGTCTTATTTACCTGCTGCATTATATATCGTAACCACCAACATATGCGCGACACTAGGCGACCTTTCAGAAACACAGAAGGTTATGAAATAATTTAGCATGCAGCAGCGTATCTATTTGTCCCATAATTATCGCGTTCCTGATAACCTCTTTATGCATGAGTAAACGTTACCTACGCGGTGAGAATAACGATTCTGAGGCGAGGGTAAAAATATAACCTGGTCTGAGGCATCATTAGTTTAAAATTTACATTTTAGTTCTTTACATTTTAGTTCAGATTCAAGTATAATATCAGTTGTGTTATATTTGAATTATTTATTATTATTATTATTATTATTATTATTATTATTATTATTATTATTGGAGGAACAAATTACAGTATGTTTGGATACAAATGTATTTGTAAGGATATCTCTACACACAGCTTTCATGAATTTGTTCGATTTTCCTTATCATCTCAAAGGGGAATCGAAAGTTCTCTGTATAGACATATTTTTCGCATTTCTTAGTAAAAAAAAAAATAAACAATACGACAATTAAATAGGGACACAATATATGGCAATAAACTCTGCTCCAGGTCATTCCAGTGATCA
>NC_089764.1:29378735-29381235 GCF_040412425.1 Macrobrachium rosenbergii | reverse complement strand
TAGTTATTCAACAACTGTTACTCTTTCTTTCAGCAGAGAGAGAGAGAGAGAGAGAGAGAGAGAGAGAGAGAGAGAGAGAGAGAGAGAGAGTCAAAGTCATAATTCTTTATTCCATTAAATATGGTTATTACAAACGAGAGAGAGAGAGAGAGAGAGAGAGAGAGAGAGAGAGAGAGAGAGAGAGAGAGAGAGAGAGAGAGAGAGAGAGAGAGAGAGACAAGTTAATTCTTTATTCCATTAAATATGGTTATTACAAACGAGAGAGAGAGAACAAACTAAACAGGGCTTTTGGCACTGGGTGAACTGAAACTAAAATTTCCGTCGGAAGGACATGAGGTTCGATTTTTAAAGCAAAATTAAACCCAAAAGGTTGAACCCCTTTAATGTAAAAGATATTTTTACCTTGTTGAAACTATGCGTAAAACTAATTCACTGTTAATTCCGGCAATTTAACGCAGAAGTCGCTTCTCTCGTTGAAAACAAGCTATAATTTCTCTAACGACCTCAGAAACTGAAGGTAACGGAATGAATTCGTAAACTGGTTTGTCAATCTTTCATTAACTAAAATATTTATAAAAAGAAAACACATCGTTGGAGACTATAACACAATTCATTCATGGCATATTAATAACAGATATAGGCTATAAATCTAATTCGTGCAGCAATTACCTTCAAAATATCATAAAAATGGACTACTTTTGCAAGCAGGACTCAAAAGATTAAAAACTTCAAAAAATAAACATTCAATACACAATTTATCGCATGAGAATATGACGCATAAAATCATTTGGCTTAATGAAAAGCAATCCTTCGAGATATTTCCTTTCCCAGGATCATACAATCTTGTCAAGAATGACAAGAACAATGACAACGGAAGCTTTAGTGACGAAATAGAACCGCATTTCCTTCAGAGGTGAAACATAAGACAGCATATTCTTCAGTGCCAACCAAAACAATGAACTCGTCTTAAACAGACTGAGTAAGAAGCTTGACTGTGCAAACCCACAATTGTACAATGACCATCAATATTTCAATTGAACCAAATGGTAAGATCTTCATGGACAAGATCTTCATGGACAACTATCCAAGAGTTTACAACCGCCTACGCGGAGTCACCTTACGAATACTTTCCCCAAGTTTCGTTGTAATTCGATCATCTGTTCTCGGAATATTTTGTCAACACAAACGGACACGCCCACTAAGACACCTGTGAAAATATTACCTCCTCCGAGCGCTGCTGGGAGAGGTAATCAAGACCGTGGATGAGAAAAGCATAGTTCTTCACACATGCCACGTCAGTTACGTTTTCTCTAGCGAACTGTAAGAATATACCGTTTTATCAAATGGGCATCAATGACCATAAATGAAATTATTTTCATGGCTATAATCTGTCAAAGGGCCATCGAAATCTAGCAAAGATAATTATCTGGATCGAGTCGTCTAATGCGTGTGGTTTCACCGAGCTTCATAAAAATTCAACGAGGTCTTCCTCAAAGACTTTTCTTTCATGAAAACCATGATATTCACTATCGAGATATCAGAGAACACGGACAAACACAAACACCGTTGAAAAAACGATCTTCTCCCACCTTCGCAGACAGGCTCAATAAAACCTATCTTCAAAGAGACCCCGACCGCACACACCACCATTCCTCTGTGATAAGAATATGCTCGAAGTCATATCTTGTCTACAGGACAGAACGAAAACACGGATTCTCTCCCACCCCCCGAAAGCCAATAAACACAGCCAGTTTATTCAGGCAACACTTTCAAACGGCATACATAGACGGCCTCGACATCAACACGGGCACGAACACGCGTAAACTAACCTCTGAGATTATGAACTCTACCTCTCTCCTACCCATATGGAGGGATAGACACCTTTTCTTCTCTATTACCAAGAGACGTTACAATGTTTTTCTGATGCTAGCTTTAGCTATATCGTTTTTCTTCTTAAATTTTCGGCAGGAAAACTAATATCTTTCAAAGAGAAAATTGAAAGAGCTATAAAATCGAACACTGCCTTTCCTACCATATGAAGGGACAGACACGTTTTCTTCTCTTATACCAAAAGATTTTAATTTTTTTTATTGTTAGCTTTAAATAATTTTTCTCCTAAAGTTTTCCTCAGGAAAACTGATATATTTCAAACTGAGAATTAAAATTTCAATAAAAACTGAACACTAACTCTCCTATTCATATGAAGGGACAGACACCTTTTCTTCTCTAATAACATAAGATTTTAAAATTTTTATTCAATGCTGGCTTTATTTAGTTTGCTTATTATACATACCTCAGAATGAAAATTAATGTTTTCAAGTGAAAATAAAAAATTCAATAAAATGGAAAACTACCTCTCCCACCCATATACAGTATAGGGACAGACACCTTTTCCTCTCTAATACCAAATGATTGTAGCATGTTATTTAACATTAGCATAAACAGGTAAATTAAATATCTACCAGTATTTGCTATTTCATTTACCTTCAACGTCAGACAC
>NC_089764.1:29341235-29368735 GCF_040412425.1 Macrobrachium rosenbergii | reverse complement strand
CTTTTTAGGATCTACGCGACCAAATCAAGTTGCCTGAAGCAGCTCTCCCCCGCAATCCCAAAGGTTCCCTCCCCATTCCCAAAGGCTCTTAACTTATCTCAAAAGGCAATGCCCCCATCATAAAGGCTCTTTCCCCCTTCCCAAAGGCTCCTCCCCCATCTCAAAGGTTCTTCCTTTATTTTAAAGGTTCTTCCATATTCCCAAAGGCTCTTCTCCCCGATCCGAAAGGCTCTAACCTCCATTCAAAAGGCTCTTCCCCAACCTAAAGGCTCTTGCCCTATCCCAAAAGCTCTTCCCCATCCCAAAGGCCCTTCCCCCGTCCAGAAGACTACTCCGTTTCCTTCAATATCTCCTTGCTACTATTCGTCTAATATTGCTCTCTTCATATCTTCAAGTTCCCTTTCTCCATCATCCAATTTTTGCCCCCGAGTAAGGCTTATCAATACGGCTCTCGAAGCCAGACCTATCAATAAGGATCACAGAGAAAGACAAAAGGAAAGTCTGGTTAATTAGATGGCCCAAAAAGGGAGAGAGGCCTACTGAAGAATTCCAGGCACTCGATTTCGGAATGGAGGTGGTTTTTCCGACTACCGCGGTAGGAGGAGGAGGAGGAGGAGGAGGAGGAGGAGGAGGAGGAGGAGGAGGAGGAGGAGGAGGAGGGAGGAGGAGGAGGAGGAGGAGGAGGAGGAGGAGGAGACGGCTAAACAAAAAAGGATTTTAATCAACCACGGAAATCTGATTAAGTCTCTCTCTCTCTCTCTCTCTCTCTCTCTCTCTCTCTCTCTCTCTCTCTCTCTAAGCAGTATAATCTATCTCTCTGAATGTTAAATCTCTTGCAAAAGACAAAGTCATGTTGTATATAAATACTCACTGCAGGCATTGTTCTGAAAGACTACGAACTCTAAGGGAATGTTTCACTACATACGAAACGAAGACAAAGTTGTGTTCGTGTATAAATACTAATCACTGCAGGCATTGCATCTTGACGAGACGAACCATTGCAAACAGAAGCATCTGTACCAATTCTTGTTGTGCATAATCTATCTCTGAGTTTTATTTCAGATTAAATGTACAGTACAATATCCTCCATACGTTTGAAGTTTCCGGAAATAGAGCATTTTCATTAAGAGATATTCTTTTTCAAAATTATTATTAATATTATTATTATTATTATTATTATTATTATTATTATTATTCAGGAAATGAACCCTATTCGTATGGAACAAGCCCACCATAGATGAACCCTATCATCCATATGGAACAAGCTCACCATAGGGGCCACTGACTTAAAATTCAACTTCCAGAGAATATGGTGTTCATTAGAAAGAAGAGATCAGTTATTATAAAAAAAATTATAAAATAACAAATTAATATATACATAAATACAAAACTAACTAACTAACAAAATAACTAACCAACCATCAAGCAACTTCTCCTCCAACTGTAACTGATGGAAAACATCGAATCAGCTACTGCATCTAAATTCATAATGGCGATTTCTAGGTTGCTGTTAGCTAGTTTTCTATTTATATATTAATTTGTTATCTTATTATTTTCTTTTATAATTACTGATCTCCTCTTTTCCCAATACCTATAAATTATTCCTTTATGATGAACACCATATTCTTTGGAAGCTTGAATTTCAAGTCAGTGGCCCCTGTGGTGGGGTTATTCCATATGAATAGGGTTCATCTTCTGAGTAATAATAATAATAATAATAGTAATAATAATAATAATAATAATAATAATAATAATAATAATAATAATGAAAAAGAAGGAGTGCCAAGGGAAACTTCAAAGGATATTGCACTGTACATTTAATCTGAAATAAAGCTCAGAATTGCAAGATGAATTCCGTAAATTGTGGAGCCTAAAAGCAGGAATAATTTAGTGAATGTCGGAAACAAAGTAGAGTCCCTTTTTTTCATTAAGAGATATCGAGGCCTCCGAAGGCCTCTCTTCGGTACAATAAGGCATAGATAGCTATTGCTGAATCATAAAAGCAGAAATTCTCTCTCTCTCTCAGAAATATCTCTCTCTCTCTCTCTCTCTATATATATATATATGTATATATATATATATATATATATATATATATATATATATATATATATATATATATTTGTCCATAGTTTATCCCCTGAATATTGAGACATTCATGTCTTCTTCAACCTCTCCAGTATTCTTTTGCATAATCAAAAGAATACATACCAAGAACATGAAACGTGTATTTCGACCATGGCTAATCCCCCCCCACCCCCAACAACTTCTCTCTCTTCTCCTCATTCTCCCTCATTCCTCTACTGTGCAAACTTGACAGCCTAAATTTCATCGGATCAATCTTAAAATGAAGAACATTCAAACCGGATCAGATGCTTTCCCCAAAACCGCGAGAGAGAGAGAGAGAGAGAGAGAGAGAGAGAGAGAGAGAGAGAGAGAGAGAGAGAGAGAGAGCACGCCTTACCCGCCGAACGAATTAATCGGACGATTTCGACGGGTCGAAAATAAAACCGGCAGAATTCCGCGCCACGCCTCCTCCGTCGGATGAAATCTATTACGCCCAAACCCCCAGGGAGGAAAGGAAGAGGTTCCAGGGAAAGTCCTTCCTCGAGACTAATGATAATTAATTAGACGCCGGACGGGGATGGATATCTCGTACGGTTCTACTTTAATAATCTTGGTTTTGAGGGGAATAATTGTGGGGAATCGTTTTTCGCTGATAACACTGGCGAATTTCATTATCTCCAGCGTCTTTCGTCTCCTTTCTGAGCTTAAGCTTCGCTCTTCTTTCCTACAGAGGTAGGATTGGGTAAGGAATGATTATTGAGTAATATTATTATTGTTTGTATTCAGACGGTGACCCTATTCATATGGAACAAGCCCACCACAGGGGCCATTGGCTTGAAATTCAAGCTGTCAAAAAGTATGGGGCTCATGTGAACGATGTAGCAGAAAGTAATAGGGCATGCTGAAGAGGAGACCACGTATTAGAAAGAAAAAATAAATTAACAAATTAATAAATAATGCAAAAAAATTGCAAGTAAATCATTTAAATATGACGAGAATTGTTTTAGCGTAGAAATGCCTTCCATCTTCGCTTGAACTTTTGGGGTAATTCCAATTGCACAACGTCCTCAGGGAGATAAGGATAATAACTTGGCCCTTCCAGCCACCTCCGTAACTGAGAAAAATAATCCTCGACCAAATTATAAACAAGTAAAAAAGTGCACCGAAGTTTCTTCGGCGCAATTGAGTTTTCTGTACAGCCGCTACAGCGTATAATCAAGGCCACCGAAAATAGATCTGTCTTTCGGTGGTCTCGGTGTAATGTTGTATGAGCCGCGGCCCATGAAACTTTAACCACGCCCGGTGGTGGCTTATCCTATATCGTTGCCAGAAGCACGATTATGGCTAACTTTAACCTTAAATAAAATAAAAACTACTGAGGCTAGAAGGCTGCAATTTGGTACGTTTGATAACTGGAGGGTGGACGGACAAACAAAGCCGGCACAATAGTTTTCTTTTACAGAAAATTAAAAAGGAAAGAGAGAAGTGATTTATGAAAATTCGGCTACAAACCCAAGCACTGGGTGGACACTTTCAGCTATTCATCGCTCAATACAGTGAAAAGACGGAGTTGGAGACATTAGAAAGAAATATTGAAGAAGGGAAGAGGAATGGGGGTATAGTAAAAGGCTAAAAAATAGAGTGACCTAAGGACCAAAGTACTGATGCAAAAAACGTTTAGTAATGACTACAGTGGGCCACTCGAGGTGCACTGACGGCACTAACTCCTTGCGGGGAGGAAAGAAGAGAGACTGTAAAATATTAAGAGGTGAGAGTAAATGACAATAAACGGGAGAGCGGGATTAAATATTAGAAGGAAAGCGTAGGAAATAACAAAAGCATAACAACTACGTGGAAATCTATTGAAATGTGAGCATGACGAAAAGTACAACCAACATTGTAATTGTTAAATATAAAGAAAAGAAAGCGAAATGGGAACAACTGCGGCGACTCTACGAAGGGAAATAAAAAATGTCGCTGCAAATAAGATACGCAGTTTGCACTTAATACAATTGGCTACAAGTGAACTTTGGAAAATCTCTCTCTCTCTCTCTCTCTCTCTCTCTCTCTCTCTCTCTCTCTCTCTCTATATCTCTATCTATCTCTCTCTCTATATATATATATATATATATATATATATATATATATATATATATATATATACATATATATATATATATATATAAATATACATACACACACACACACATACACACACACACACATACACATATATATATATATATATATATATATATATATATATATATATATATATATAAATATTATACATATATATATATATATAAACTGTGTAAGTTTTATAATAATAATGTCTGCATGTAATAAGACAATTTCTAACATATATATACGGCAAGAATACAAAAGCTTTCATTAACCTTGATTCTGAATACTTATCCTGGTATCACCTTTGATAAATATAACCTACAGTAACTCAGACCGAGATCATTTTCACTCATCATCCATATTAAGACTGAAAGTCAGGGAGCTGCTAGTTTTTGGCCAATCAGCTGGCCTCACCCTCGACATCTCTGAGGCGTGGGACACGACCTGATTATCGAGAGTATTTACACACACACATGTATACATATAGATATATATATGTGTATACATATACTGTATACATACATACATGATAAACGACCGCAGTCCACTCAAAGCACCAAACCAGCAGCAAGGTCATGAATCCAGATTATCTGCGGTTAGCGAGAGAGAGAGAGAGAGAGAGAGAGAGAGAGAGAGAATTCGTGCCGTGCATCACTTCCACGTCGGCAGTATCAGGCGGACATTAGACCCACTCAAGTTGATTGTGTTAAGTATTTGAGGCGCCCATACGCTTTCCTCGAGGATAGCCGGAAGGCCTCGTAACTCGGCCCAAGACCTGTTTATCCTAATTGGTCTTGCTGTTTCCCTAACGGACGACACAAACTGCCTGCTTGTGTGTGTGTGTGTGTGTGTGTGTGTGTGTGTGTGTGTGTGTGTGTGTGTGACCGCGTGCATCCGGAATACAGATGTTTCTTACTGGGATATTTGCTTTAGGAGTTTATATAAATATGTATGTATGCATGTATGTATATATATATATATATATATATATATATATATATATATATAAAAACAAAGAATCTATTGGTCACCTTTTATCACTTTTTATGTGGTTGTCAATACAAGGCCTTGGATCCAAATGCAAGAAGAATATGAATTCATTCTGATGTATGTATGTATATATATATATATATATATATATATATATATATATATATATATATATATATATATATATTAGAGAGAGAGAGAGAGAGAGAGAGAGAGTTGTTCTCTACAGTTCACTTACAGCCAATTGTTTTAAAAGCAAACTGCTACATGAAACTACACAAATTCTGTTCGTCTTAATAACATGTTTGGTACAGAATCTCTCTCTCTCTCTCTCTCTCTCTCTCTCTCTCTCTCTCTCTCTCCATCCATGAAAAAATGTTCTACTAATTGATTTATAGCGCAGCAGTTTAGTAAAACTGCAAATCATACCTACAGTGAGTCGAATTCGTGTCTTCAAGATAAAACAATACCCTACTCTCTCTCTCTCTCTCTCTCTCTCTCTCTCTCTCTCTCTCTCTCTCTCTCTCTCTCTCTCTCTCTCTCTCGTAACTTCGTAACACGAGACAGCGGCAACTCGGCTGCAAGTGAGAAAGAGAAAATGTTTCAACTCTGCCCTTCACTCAAAACAATTTGTATCCACCTAATCAAGCTAGCTCCACCCTTTTGCATCACAGAGTATCACGTCGTACAGGATTCTCATCACGCACGCCATGCTTTTGATTTCTTTAGTAATCTAAAACATGATGAAAACTTGCATGGGTGTCTGTTAAAATATAGATTAAATAGACGACAGTTTCCTGTAATAATTACGTATTTTGTATTCCTAAATGCTTGTATTCCCAAAACCAAACTTCACTAGCCTTTGTAAGACCATACGTATTACAGCCATTTCAAGGGCTCAGATCTGCTATCCCAGTACGACAAAATACTACGAATTACTCACTCGAGAATGCCCTATCTTGACTGACAGCAGAATAGAAGTCGTACCGACTCAGAGGCCACAAAAACCACAGACCGAAGGTCTTGAACACGTACTAACATCAGCTTGTAGTGATGGTATGACTACAATCTTGTATTCCTGTCAGGCGAATCCATATTGAATTAATTTTTTTTTTTATTCTTGTCTGGCTGAATCGTATGCCCACTCTCTACTGAAATGTTCACCCATATTATCACTAATTTATTAACATCTCTGTCTTATGCCTCTTCCATTTATTTTGACATCATAACCTGAACATCTTTTCAGTGTTGGGGAAATTATGTTATTTCCTGGCCATTTCGCTCAACGAAAATAATACCTCTGTTCTTTATCCACTCAGCTACAGAGAGCATAAGTTGCCAGTTCAGATCTTCAAAGAGAAGGTTTGTCGTTATCGCCAATTTCCCGACAAGATTGCCTATTTATATTAAATTATCATTATTGTTATTCTCATTCTTTTCATCAATCGTTAAACTTGAGTATCATAGGTTGAATCGTATGCCCCCTATCTGCTGAAATTTTCAGCCATACTCATAACATGTTTCAAAGTAACATCTCTGTCATATGATTCTCCATCTATTTACAATCTTTGCTTGATCATCTTAACAGCAATAGGACGCCGATCTTCAAAACGAGTATAACTGCTAACAACTTGGTTAAACTGAAATATCCTCGTGGATTTTCAATTCTCAGAGCAAAAATTATGATTCACTAAAATGGTTTTGATTAAATTATGGTGATCGTCCTAAACCTACTGGCCCAAATTGATAATTCTGTCTTTCTGGTCTGCACTATTAAATAAGAAATTAACCATTACCGGATTATTAATTGCTTTGAATATTAAATTTAGAATATCACAATCATACATCACCATACACTTTAACATCAACTAAATCATCACTGATATACAGCAATATATTACTGATATCTTTCTACAGAATACAAAAAACTCTTGGCAATACTCGAAGCATCAAAAACAAGTCACACGCAACAATGTAAAACTCGCTTAGCCGAAACAAACACAAAAACAAACACGTGTTAAGAGATTGTCTGCATGCAAGCATACACATTAAATCTTACATCAGCTAAACTCTTACTGCTACAACTGACAAGTAATTAACAGCGCAGCAGCTTTATAGCGGCGGCAGAGCACAAAACGTCAATGCTGGGAAATACAAGAATTTTTTGGCCCTCTATTCCAAACGTCATTACCAACGGCCGCCATAAAGAGAGAGAGAGAGTGAGTGACAGGGAAGCAATCGCTTCCATCACCTCCTTCATACATATCTCAGTGCAATGTGTGTGATGTAATGACGCAATCATCATGTGTCATAAGATGACTTATATCATGGGTGTGGAGGGAGGGGAGGAGTATGTGAATAAGAAATGAGTCATCATCGTAGTAGGTGCCAGTGCCTAAGGAAATCAGATTGTAACTGAGGGGAAGGGAAGGAGGAGGAGGAAGAAGAAGGTAGAAGACGAGGAGGAGACCAAGAAAGAAGGAGGGGAGACACAGAAAGAAGGGGAGACAGAGGAAGAAGAAGGAGCGCAGAGGAAAGGGACACAGAGCATGAAGATGGGGAGACAGAGGAAGAAAAATGAAGGACAGAGGAAGGAGGGCCGACAGAAGAAGAAGGAAGGGAGACAGAAGAAGAAGGAAGGGAGACAGAAGAAGAAGGAGGGGACTCAGAGCATAATGAAGGGGGAGATAGACGAGGAAGAAGACGGGGGGAGACAGAGGAAGAAATAGGTGAAACAGAGGAAGAAGGAAGGGAGACAAAAGAAGGAGAAGAAGAAGGGGAGACAGAGGAAGAAGAAGTGGGTGAGACAGAGGAAGAAGGAAGGGAGGCAGAAGAATAAGAAGAAGGGGAGACAGAGGAAGAAGTAGGTGAGACAGAGGAAGAAGGAAGGGAGACAGAGGAAGAAGAAGAAGGGGAGGCAGGAAGAAGAAGGGAAGACAGAGGAAGAAGTAGGTGAAACAAAGGAAGAAGGAAGGGAGACAGAGGAAGAAGAAGAAGGGGAGGCAGGAAGAAGAAGGGGAAGCAGGAAGAAGAAGGGAAGGCAGAGGAGGAAGAAGGTGAGACAGGGGAAAGTGAAGGAGACACATAGGAAGAAGGAAGAAAGACAGGGGGGAGGTGAAGGAAGAAGGAGAGGAGACAGGGGGGGGGGGGACCATGAGAAGTTTATTATGAGGGAAGGAGGGACGAAGCTAAGCTAATCATCACTGGAGACGCCAGTGACACAATTATAATCAGGTCGTAAGTATAACTGCTTCTGGACCGAAGAGGGAGAAGCTATTTGGATCTACAGATAACCTTGCCTCAGGAAATAGAGATTACTGGATTCCATCTCATGGGTTTATGCCAATACGGGGTGACCAAACAAACAGTGACTATATAATGTACACTGAGGATGGTAAACGAGCGATAATTGTTAGCTCTAATGCATATCATATGTGCAGTATATTATCATTATTATTACTGACAAAACACCTCACATTGGGGATTTAAACCGTTGACCTATGATTTTCCAAGCCTGCACTTTATCCACTCAGCCACAGAGACGACACCAGCACTATAACCACTCAGCCACAGAGGCAACATCATAATAACCACTCAGCAACAGGCAACACCAGCACTATAACCACTCATCCACAGAGGCAACATCATAATAACCCCTCAGCAACAGGCAACACCAGCACTATAACCACTCAGCCACAGAGGCAACATCATAATAACCACTCAGCAACAGGCAACACCAGCACTATAACCACTCAGCCACAGAGGCAACATCATAACAACCACTCAGCAACAGGCAACACCAGCACTATAACCATTCAGTCACAGAGGCAAACCGGCACTATAACAACTCAGCCACAGAAGCAACACCTGCACTATAATCACTCAGAAACAGAGACAAAACATGCACTATAACAACCCAAACACAGAGGCAACACCTGCACTATAACCACTCAGCCACAGAGGAAACACCAGCACTATAACTACCCAAGCACAGAGGCAACACCTGCACTATAGCCGCTCACCCAGAGAGGCAACACCAGCACTATAGCCACTCACCCACAGAGGCAACACCAGCACTATAACCACTATACCAGCGGACCATTATAATTTAATCCTTACATACTACTACTGTCACTGTTATCAAGGCATATGCAATTTGTCTTTACTTTCTACCGATATTCAAGAGGAAAATGAGTACAGCCATGCCTGGAATTGATGCCAGGAATGTTGATACGCTTATACGTAATGAAAAACAGGAACAGTTCTAAAACTTAATTAATCCTTCAAATATTTTGCGGGAACACTTAATATCAAAATAATCACAGAAACAATTAATATAAAAATACTGTCAGGAAATGTTTTGTGACAGGAAATATTTCTTGATAAACAAAACGTGTAGTTTATCATATACCATTGAAATGTCTTACAGCCTTAACGCTGTTATAAAATCGGTAGTATGCGCTTGCCCAGCAGCAATAAAATCTACAAAATACTATACAAAAATGCTACAAAGAACGACTCGCGTATAATAATTCAACTACCCTTTGATAGCGCACAACATGTAATCAGATAAGCCACACCTTGCGCACTAAAGCTGTCAGCAGGTACAAATGTGTTGCAAATCACAGGGTTTAAAAAATCATTTTATTGCTTTCCTGTATAAATATCAGAGCCAAGAAGACATGAAAGTGTATAAAATATATATATATATATATATATATATATATATATATATATATATATATATATATATATATATATATATATATATATATACATACACACGTGTGTGTATGCAAGTTCACAAGTACTGTTATTCTCATCTGATTCAAATTTGAGGTTGCGCTCCGCACAGCGTTTTGTGTCACCATTTATGGCACCTTAATTATCCATGGCACTTTGGTTATGATAGTTTTGCTTTTTAATAATGAATTTTTTATTCATTTATTCTTCAGAATGCTTACAGAGAATTAAAAGGGAAGGATATGTATATCCTTTCAACTGTTGACTGTTATTTTTCATTCATTTTTTAAAGGATTTGACTTCAGTAATAATAATAATAATAATAATAATAATAATAATAATAATAATAATAATAATCAATATTATGATGATGATGATGATGATTATTATTATTATTATCATTATTTATGCATACTTTACTCTGAAATAAGCTGTAAAGAAGGTTATTATTAGAAAAATGGAAAGCGAATTATTATTATTATTATTATTATTATTATTATTATTATTATTATTATTATTATTATTATTATTATTATTATTATTATTACGTATGCATACTTTACTGTGGAATATGCTGAAAAGATTATTATTAGCAAAATGGAAAGCGTAGTTATGAGAGATTTTGAATAACAACAACATCAATAATAATAATAATAATAATAATAATAATAATAATAATAATAATAATAATAATAATAACAAGAGTCATCACTTCAAACCCCAACCACATTCTTATGCCATTAACCCGAAACACGGCTAAAATTCACCAAAACCCCCACCAATCCCATTTCCCCAGCGCAAGTCATTTGACAGGAGTTGAATTTTCCCAGCCGCGCTGAAATGCCTTTGATCCGTCGCCGAACTGTCACTTTGGACGGATATGGTGGCCACGCTGTCCTAATCTGGAGCCTCCAACGGCGCCGAATTGCGAGGCTCAAAACAATACGACCATAATAATAATGTTTAATAAACTATTACACTAGTATGGGGCACTCGTATATTGCGGTGCGCTGGAAATCTGGTGTTCAGTTTAGATGTTTGTGTGTGTGTGTGTGTGTGTATAAACCAGTGAGAGAGAGACACACATACATAGAAAAATATAAAACACTTTACATCTATATGTTTATAAATGTGCCTGCATATGTGTATGTGTTGAGAGAGAGAGAGAGAGAGAGAGAGAGAGAGAGAGAGAGAGAGAGAGAGAGAGAGAGAGAGAGAGAAATACTTTATATCTAGATGCTTGTAAATTTTGTGTGTGTGTGTGTTGAGAGAGAGAGAGAGAGAGAGAGAGAGAGAGAGAGAGAGAGAGAGAGAGAGAGAATACTTTGCGTCTACATATTTGTAAAAATGTGTGTGCGTGTATTTGTATGTGTATGTGTGTTGAGAGAGAGAGAGAGAGAGAAGAAGAGAGAGAGAGAGAGAGAGAGAATCATAATCACCGCGTGGAATATAACAGCGCTTCCAAACATTTCGTACGAAATAATTTAGTTCGTGGAGAAGCAGAATAATCACAACACATGCGCTTAAAATAAGAGACGTTTGCATTCGCTATACCAGAGAGAGAACAGCCGAGTAACCACGTCTAGAATTGGTCATGAAAAGCCGGGGGAAAATAGAAATGTTGCTGCAGTTGCGTCCTCCTTTCGTCCAACATTCTTGTCAGCGATAATTGTTGTTGATATCTTACTGCACTTTATTATTTTCCCCCGACAAAGGAGGTGGAACGTCTCGCTCTTTTTAATAAGATGGCGAAATTGCTTTGGATTCTATTAAGATAATGTTCTTGTCCCGCTGATATAAGAAAAATTAAAAGCAGGAGAGAGAGAGAGAGAGAGAGAGAGAGAGAGAAAGAGAGAGAGAGAGAGGAGTTTGAGAGAAGAGAGAGTTTGATAAAAATACTTTCAGGTATTTGTAAATGCGTGTTTGTATATGTCTATGTGTTGCAGAGAGAGAGAGAGAGAGAGAGAGAGAGAGAGAGAGAGAGAGAGAGAGAGAGAGAGAGAGACTTTGCATTGAGATATTTGTAAATGTTTGTAAATGTGTATGTCTTAAAGGGAGAGAGAGAATTGTAAATTGTATATATATGTAGAGAGAGAGAGAGAGAGAGAGAGAGAGAGAGAGAGAGAGAGAGAGAGAGAGATGCTTTGCACTGAGATATTTGTAAATGTTTGTATATGTGTATGTCTTAAAGGGAGAGAGAAACTTGTAAATTGGTATATATATGTGTTAGAGAGAGAGAGAGAGAGAGAGAGAGAGAGAGAGAGAGAGAGAGAGAGAGAGAGAGAGAGAGAGAGACAGCAATCCATCTGTTTATGCGGAACAGAATGTTTCACTTTGAACTACGTGATCGCACATAAGGTAGAAATAATTAATGTCGGAAAATGCAAGTTACAAAATAAACAAAAAACATGGCGCTCTTATTCAGGACCACATTCAATGATAAAAGGTTTCTTAATTCTTAAAACTTGATACATTTTACAAAGTGAGTCGTTATATTTTCTCTAGAACTGTTTGTTTGTTTATTTCGACGAATCCCTGCTTCACAAAGGTTCCTCTGATGATACCAATCAATATACTTATCGACTCAATAGCGCCGAAAGTTGATACTGAATTGAATATAGAATTTCGGCCAAAGGCCAAATGAGGTTATTCAGCGCTGAAACGGAAACTGGCAGTAAAAGTTTAAAAGGTGTAACAGGAGCAAAACCTCAAAGCAGTTGCACTATGAATCAACTCTTAGGAGAGGGTGGAAAGTAAGACGGAAGAAAGAAAATATGAAAGGAGGTACAGTAAAAGGAACGAACGGGGTTGCAGCTAGGAGCCGAAGGCACGCTGCAAAGAACCTTAAGTAATGCCTACAGTGCACCGCATGAGGTGCACTGATGGCACTTCCCCCCTACGGAGGGAAGTTGATATCGGCTGTCTATCTACTGCTAATCCTTCATTAAAACCTAAAATTCACCTATTTCAAAAAATGAAATAATCTTTTATGTACCTGAGTGAAATTCAGGATGATCAAATGGATATTCAGTGCCGTTATTTACAAAAATAATCAGCACACAATCGCGTGTGTAATAGAGACACATTTCTAACTAATATTGCGGTCGACCATAGTACTCTCAAATGTTTGTGGGTCAGTTGGTGGCGTCCTTGCCCTTCACTGGGGAGTCCTGGGTTCGCTCCAAATGTGAGCACAAAATTCATGGTCATTTATCTTGTAAGAAAATAGTGAGTCCAGTAGAAATCAAATTGTATAGCACGCTCATTCGAATTAAACTGCCATAAACAATGTTATATTATAAATTATTGACAGTTCATTATCTTTACAAACCTACAGGCTTTGCTTTGCCAGAATGCCAAAAGGTATTGGAAACTAAGCCCTTTTTATCTCATTCCACCAAAAGGTGTCACAAAATAAGCCCTTTTTTCTCATTCCACCAAAAGGTATCAGAAAATAAGCCATTTTTTTCTCATTCCACCCAAAGATGTCACAAAATAAGCCCTTTTTTTCTCATTCCACCCAAAGGTGTCACAAAATAAGCCCTTTTTTCTCATTCCACCAAAAGTTATCACAAAATAAGCCCTTTTTTCTCTTTCCACCAAAAGGTGCCAGAAAATAGGCCCTTTTTCTCATTCCACCAAAAGGTATTAGAAAATAAGCCCTTTTTCTCATTCCACCAAAAGGAATCTGAAAATAAGCCCTTATTTTCTCATTCAGCCAAGAAGTATTAGAAAATAAGGTCTTATTCTCTCATTCAGACAAACTGTATTGGAAAATAAGGCCTTATTTTCTTGTTCAGCCAAGACGGATTAGAAAATAAGGTTCTATTTTCTCACTCAGCCAAGAAGCACTAGAAAATAAGCGCATATTTTCTCATTCAGTCAAGTTATTAGAAAATAAGGCCTTTTTTCTCATTCCGCCAAAAGGTATCAGAAAATGCGCCCTTATTTTCTCATTCAGTCAACAATTATTTGAAAATAAGGCCTTTTTTCTCATTCAGACAAAAGGTATTAGAAAATAAGCCCTTATTTTCTCATTCAGCCAACAGATGTTAGGAAATAAGCCCTTATTTTCTCAGAGTCAAAATTCGAAGACATGATAAAAGCCTAAAAAAATTTGAACTACCCCAAAACTAAAACTACTCCGGAACTAACGATAGGAAGGTGAAGTATATGTTTCTTGAAAAGCCACGCTTAAAAAAATAGTTCCCTTAAGCCCTATGACAAATTCAATGCAGCACGGCTTCAGATCATATAGTAACGAATCAATATTATTATTATTATTATTATTATTATTATTATTATTATTATTATTATTATTATTATTATTATTATTATTATTATTCATAAAATGAGCCCTATTCATAAGGAACAAGCCCAGCACGGGGGCCATTGATCGGAAATTCGAGTTCCGAAGAACATTATGGTGTTCATTAGAAAGAAGTAACAGAAGGTTAGGGGAAATACAGAAAGGAGAGATCTCACTTATTAAAAAAAGGAGAAATAAACTAACAAATTAATGAGTAAAAAGATAAAAATGTCAGTAAATAATTAAAATGCAGGAGAATGCAGTAGACAGTGTGCTACGCCGTCCCTTTAAAATATTTAACCGGTACCAATTCGATATATACGCACGGCGTTCTATAGAAAATTGCCTGTAGAATCTACACAGCTCAACTGCTCCTAAACAAAATTACGGGACTGAATGAAAAAAAAGGGGGGTGGGGTGGGGAGACGAGATTAAATTTGCTCGTGGGATCAAACAGCTTTTCAATAAATCGTCCATCATGATTTTGCTAATATTCGGTTCGACATCGGTCCTGCGGTAAAAAAAAAAAAAAAAAAAAAAAAAAAAGAGAAAAGGACGTTTCAATCATTTTCGAATTTTTCTCCTTTTTTTTTTTTTATTTTGGGAACACCATTCCAACGAAAAACGCATTATCACCGAAGTCATCGTCATTCATTTACAATAAACAAGGCTCGCTAATTAAAACAATTCCGAACTGATTAAACAGCTCCCAACTTTTTTGTTGCAATTTGCGAAAACATTGTTTGTTGCAATTTGCAAAAAAAAAAAAAAAAAAAAGCTGCTTGCCGCCGCCGCCGCTGCTGTGGCGGAACCGACAACTCCAAAAAATAAATAAATAAATAAAAAAAAAACACCGAAACTTTTTTGAGGTTAAAACTACGCCAACAACAAAATATGACAGCTATTTATGCCGCGTGACGCCCGTGGAAGTAATTACTGTTTATAAATAAGTGGCGGGACGCCAAACAAATCCTTGGTGGGCGCGGGATTTTGCTAAATGCAAACTTTTCTAACCGCTTTTATGCGCATGTATCCACTTTTAGTTTAAATCGATGGGGAATAAAACAGAGGAATTAAAAGCTTATGTATAATGCATTCCAAACCGTTGAACACGGGACGTAACAATTCGCCAAAAAGTATGAACGTTTGAAAAAAGTTAAAATTTAATTTTACATTTTGAGAACCATTCATATTAGAGTGAGTAATTGGAAGTATCAAATCGGGTATTGTATAACTCTTAAACGTACAAGAGCGAAATAAGTATTGCATCAATAATATGTACACTTCTCTCTCTCTCGCTCTCTCTCTCTCTCTCTACAAGATAACCGCGGTCAACAACAAGATCAGAATATAAATCTCTCTCTCTCTCTCTCTCTCTCTCTCTCTCTCTCTCTCTCTCTCTCTCTCTCTCTCTCTCTCTCTCTCTAAGACAACCGCGGCCAACCACAAGATGAGAATATAAACGTCAAAAACTAAAAGATTATAATTTCATATAACAATAATAATCATTATTTACATCAAGTGTAAACTGAGGAAAGTCGGGTTAAAGTTAACAAGCACAGCCGGAAGTAATCAGTACCCGGTACACGAAAGGAAATTGTTTCCGTCGAATGAAGTGTATAATTATGTAGAATGTGAATGACAGACACAGCCGTCGAAGTTCTTGGGTTGAATCGCCAAAATAGTATGTATATATATATATATATATATATATATATATATATATATATATATATATATATATATATATATATATATATATATATATATATATATATATATATATATATATAAATCATCAACACACAATCCACTTGAGAGACCTGGGTTCGATCCCGACGTGAGTCAGAAATTTATATATATATATATATATTGTGAGGTTTAGTACTTCTGTTGGGACAATCGTTTGCCGATTGTTCCCTTGGTGGGTTGTTGCCTCCTTACTTTTTTTTATTTTTTCTTTGAAGGAAAGTTGACGTCTGTCGCATTGTCTCTGACAGTGGCAGTCGGGTTTAGCATAGCAGCGAGTCAGGTTCCCGGCAGCTTTAGCAACATGGAGTCTTTGTTGGAACAGCAGGTATTCCTTACCTGTTGGCCTCATCAGCTGAAGGATGGTGGGACAGCTAAATCATAGCCTTCCTTCCGTGGATCTTCCTGTATAACAGCAGACGTGCTGTTTCGACGTTTCTCCTGTAATTCATCTGTGTTGATGACTGTGTTCCAGTTGAGCAGTTGGTGGCTGCTTTGGTGTCTTCACAGGAGTTCGTCTGATCACATCGTTATCTCTACGTACGGAGATTGATATTGTGGTTATTATTACCCTGAGTGATTTTGTATTGTTGCATTGTCATTTATTATGATTGTTTATGCTGCCTGTATGTTTATTAGTAATGCCTGTTTTAGTAACAGATGTTATTTTTCTAATAATTTTCATTACATTGTTATTATGGTGTCGAGCAGTGTATGGCTCTGGTGATGATTTTCATTACATTGTTGTTATTAATGGTGTTGAGCAGTGTATGGCTCTAGTAATGATTATTATTACGTTATTATTATTAATGGTGTCGAGCAGTGTATGGCTCGGTAATTGAATTTTGAGATGCTTTTTGCATTATTTTGATTGTGATTAAGTCATTTTGCGTGGTCTTTAGGACTTGTTTATTAATTTTGACTGCTGCTGTTAATATTTATTTAATTATGTATGCTAAACCTGGACTCACTTGTATATATGTATATATCTTAGTATAATAAATTAGTTTAAGGTAATTTTTTTGTTTCGTTCAGCTCCTTCCTCCTTTGTCTGCCTCAATTTCTGCCAGTCATTCCAGTTCCGATATTTTTGTATTTAAAGAACCTGCTGAACCAAAAGTGGTTCATAACATTTGGCGACCGTGACAGGATCGGTTCTGTTTTATCTGGCAGGGTTGTGACGGCACTGGAGGAGAGAGAGCGAGAGAGTGTGTGTGTGTGAAGTGTAAAAAAAAAAAAAATTATTTTTTTTTTTTCTGTTAGGTAAGGAGGTGTGAGGTTTAGTACTTCTGTTGGGACAATCGTTTGCCGATTGTTCCTTGGTGGGTTGTTGCCTCCCTTACTTTTTTTTTTTTCTTTGAAGGAAAGTTGACGTCTGTCGATTGTCTCTGACAGTGGCAGTCGGGTTTAGCACAGCAGCGAGTCAGGTTCCGGCAGCTTTAGCAACATGGAGTCTTTGTTGGAACAGCAGGTATTCCTTACCTGTTGGCCTCATCAGCTGAAGGATGGTGGACAGCTAAATCATAGCCTTCCTTCCGTGGATCTTCCTGTATAACAGCAGACGTGCTGTTTTCGACGCTTTCTCCTGTAATTCATCTGTGTTGATGACTGTGTTCCAGTTGAGCAGTTGGTGGCTGCTTTGGTGTCTTCACAGGAGTTCGTCTGATCACATTCATCCTTCTTGACAGCTGGGTCTATCGTGTTATCTCTACATACGGAGATTGATATTATGGTTATTATTACCCTGAGTGATTTTGTATTGTTGCATTGTCATTTATTATGATTGTTTATGCTGCCTGTATGTTTATTAGTAATGCCTGTTTTAGTAACAGATGTTATTTTTCTAATAATTTTCATTACATTGTTATTATGGTGTCGAGCAGTGTATGGCTCTGGTGATGATTTTCATTACATTGTTGTTATTAATGGTGTTGAGCAGTGTATGGCTCTAGTAATGATTATTATTACGTTATTATTATTAATGGTGTCGAGCAGTGTATGGCTCGGGTAATTGAATTTTGAGATGCTTTTTGCATTATTTTGATTGTGATTAAGTCATTTGCGTGGTCTTTAGGACTTGTTTATTAATTTTGACTGCTGCTGTTAATATTTATTTAATTATGTATGCTAAACCTGGACTCACTTGTATATATGTATATATCTTAGTATAATAAATTAGTTTAAGGTAATTTATTTTGTTTCGTTCAGCTCCTTCCTCCTTTGTCTGCCTCAATTTCTGCCAGTCATTCCAGTTCCGATATTTTTGTATTTAAAGAACCTGCTGAACCAAAAGTGGTTCATAACAATATATATATATATATATATATATATATATATATATATATATATATATATATTATATATATATATATATATATATATATATATATATATATATATATATATATATATAATATATATATATATATATATATATATATATATATATATATATATATATATATATATTACCAAGGTTCAGTCTGAGGAAGAAGGATATTCTGTGTGTTTGAAGACGGTCGGGTAATGTAGAGAGAATGGAAAATGATCGGCTGTTCAAAAGGTTGAACTGGGAATAAGTCTTGCAAGTTCGGCAGTTGGCGGAAGACTCATACAGGCAAGAATTCAGAATTAAAAGTTTGCGCATTATTAGTAAAATGAGTCGACGTGCTGCTAATTGGGTGTAAGTTATTGCAAACAACAAATTTCGATATATATATATATATATATATATATATATATATATATATATATATATGTGTGTTTTATAATATATATACATATATATATATATGTATATAAAGATTTATATGTATATAAAGATTTGATATATATATATATATATATATATATATATATATATATATATATATATATATATATATATATATATATATATATATAAATACGTGTCTTTGTTATTTACCCCTGACACTGGATCCCTTGTGCTTTGAATTCCATATACTCCAGTGTAATAATAATAATAATAATAATAATAATAATAATAATAATAATAATAATAATAATAACAACCACACTCAGCCTTCATGTAAAATCATTTCTCCAAACACATAAACCAATACACACGGTCCCTACGAGACAAACCAAATAAACCCAGCAACAAAACCAAATTACGATTCATACTTTTCACCGGAGGAGTTGGCTCCTCGATTGCCTCCAAACCATCCCAACCCTCTTTTACCTAATGCCTAAATCGGGGCTGCCCGTTCTTGGAGCTTAGGAGGCCTTGGGCGAATTGAAAGATCGACGAGGAAATCAGGCAGACATTGTCACTAAACCGAATGTTTACTGTCCCGGCAACGTTATTCAAAAGGTAATACTGGGAGAAAGGGGCCATAAAGACGAGAGAATGTTATTCGAAAGGCAATGCTGGAACGTGAAAAGGAGGGGCGAGAGGATTTCTTGACTGACAGGGAGAGGATATGAAACGACGGGCAGAGTTACTTCGGACAGACAATAAATGGTATATTCAATCTTAAGGGGGGTGGGTCGGGGGGATAGGGGAATAATCGTTGGGGATAACGATGATACCCATCGCTCGCTGAAATGCGAGAGGTAACGAATCTCAGTTCTGACTCTGGCCATTGAAGATGAAGTTTTATGTCTAGCAATCACTCATACACACGACGAGTTACGAGAGGGCTAAGGGATGATTAAACTGGCCCTGATTCTTACGAATAAAACGTGTATATCTACCATCCTTATGGTGTTTAAATACTCAAATATAAGCTACAATTGTATAAAAAGGGCGAGAGGGATGATACGACAAAACAAACAAGAGGCAAAAGATTGATCAAGAATCATTCATGTATATATATGCAAGTGTATATTATATATATACTGTATATATAGTTATAAACAAAGTTTACCAGTGGGAAAAATTCACACTAAGAAACACAACGACAGTGAACGTACATAACCATCTTTATTCTGTACACTTAGTAAAACTTTCTTACTGCAAACGCAATATTCTGACTAGAGATATCTTGTACACTGAAGAATATTTCTGTATGTTCATATATATATATATATATATATATATATATATATATATATATATATATATATATATATATATATATATATTACTTATATTTTGTTGTAATTCCACGGCAAAGAAAGTGAAAATACTATAAAATTTTCTTATAAATAAAAAAACAAAAACCCCTTAACTGCATATGAAGTAATACTGAGTATATTTTTTGTATAAACTGTAGACTTAGACCCAGGTAGTAAAAAAATAAAAGTAAAAGCAACTAAACACAAACAATAACTCAAGGAGCAGACGATCCTCGAAAAGGAAGGTGGAGGGGAGGGGTGGAAAGGAGAGGGGAGGGGAGAAGAGGAAGGAGGGGGAGTTGGGAGGGGGAAAATAGGGGGGGGGTCGGACTCCAGATTCGAATGGTTGCCACTGACAGGTTATATCCGAAGAGCAATTGAACTTTGACGTCTACACCGCTTCTCCTCCTGCTCGTACTGTTCCTTCTGCTCCTACTGCTGCCGCTTCTGCTGGAAGTTGTGGTTGTTGTTCTCCTGGAGGAGGCCAGTGGGAGCCGAGGACCCTCATGAGCCAAATATCGATTCCACGTCAAAAACAAAAGGGAAGACGCTGGCTACTCAAGGGAATGTGCAGCTCCAGTTAGTGATTAGTAGAATAGATTCAACTGGACTCAATAAAGAACAATGCGATGCTTCTTGAGAGTGAGGGGCTGAGAGAAGTAGAGAAAGGGGGAGATTATCCATATAACAAATTTCTCTCCTTCGAATAATATTTCATGTATATGCGTGGTCTAACGTATTTCACGAGATGAAATACGTAATGGTAATCACACATCAGGCAGGACAGAAATATTGGCTCGAAACTGGTTGTTAATACACAATCACATCGAGGTTGGCAGGAAGAGTGACTACTTACTAAGACAACACACTACAGACTCGTTCTACAGCTAAGAAATAAACACTTCCTAAAGCTCTCTGTTACCATTTTCCACCGAAAAGGATATTCTCAGGATTCTCGGCCTCTCATCCAGCCAGGAAGCACCGTTTGCCCTAATCTGATCAGAGCCCTGGCAACTAATCAAAGGAAAAAGACCCTAATTTCTTCCCACAAGATGCTGCAATAGTTTCCTCGAACACCTGATCCCAGTGTTCTTCCACTTCTTTATTCTCTTTGATTTTTTTATGTAAAAGAAAAATCCTGAGTCAATCGAGAGAGTCGAAGAAAGATGTGTAACTTTTTTGGCAGTCCTTGTCTTGAAGAGTAAAATTTCTTTAAATTTCTTCAAATTTCTTTCAGGAATTTAGCTGTACGGCTTGAAAACTGAATTTTAGAGATGTATTCTGTGTCATTCAGATTTCTCGTAGTCGTGTTCCTGACATAACATATTTAAGTTATTTGTGCCTTTTTTGAAAAATAATAATTCTTCAAGTACCGGTCTTCTTTTTACAAGCGAGTTCTTGTGGTCCTTCCAAAAGCAGTATTTATGTACCTTTGCTCCTTTGAAAAGCGAGTTCTTGTGCTCCTTCCAAAACCAGGCCTTAAGTACCTTTACTCCTTTTAAAAGTGACTTCTCGTGCCCCTTCAAAAGCCAGTATTTAAGTGTCTGTCCTCCTCTGAAAACAGATTTCTTGTACTCCTTCGAAAACTAGTATTTAAGTACCTTTTTAACAGATTTCTTGCGCCCCTTTTAAAAACCAGTATTTAAGCACCAGTCCTCTTTTTAAATGCTTTCTTGTGGCCCTTTAAAAACCAGTCTTCAAGTACCTGTCACCATCTGAAAGAGATTTCTTGAGCTCCTTCAAAACCAGTACTTGTCCTTTGAAAATCGACTTCTTTTACTCCGGTAAAACCGCCATTTAAGCACCTGTCCTCCTTTTAAAAATTTTTTTTATTGAACTTATCCTTGACAATCAAATTTCATATTATATATATATATCAAAACCTTAAAATCTATATATTTATATCTGAGTACCTATATAGAAATCATTAAAACGCGCTTTTAATTACCTCGGCAGAAATCATTACAAAGCTGAAAGGAATTAAGAAAATGTCAATTTTTTCGCTTTCTCTCTCTCTCTCTCTCTCTCTCTCTCTCTCTCTCTCTCTCTCTCCTCCCCCCGGAGGACCTTGACCCGTGACGACGACTGACCCAAATATGACTTAACTTTGAGCAACGTTAATGAATGAATTTCCAGCAAAACTTCTCCTCTCTAATGACAGACTGCGGCAGAGAGAAACTTCGACGGCCGCTTTTAAGATCCACTTTTCAGTCGCTTTGATGAAGTTAAAGTGGATTAAAGTGGATTACAGGCAATTACTGGGCTGGGATCAGGTACAGAAAAAATTTGAAAAAGGGAGAGATTAGCATGAGGGGGTAAATAGGAGACACGGGGTTAGTAATTGGCCTGAAAAATTGACGCGTGCAACCTCATAAATAGACTTAGTAAAATGCACCAAAAGTAATCTCATAAAATTAGTAAAAATTGGAACTGGAAGTTTAAGAGAGCGTTTATAAATTCCACTAACCGGCTGAGTAACTGTATTACAATACCATAAAACCCTTTGTATCACAAAGGGGAATGAAATTTCGAAATGGAAACGGAAAACAATTATGTTAGCCCTGAGGCGATACACTGAATTGAACTGAATATAGAATTAGGCCTAAGGCCTAAATTCTATATTCAGCGCTGAAACGGAAATTGACAGTAAAAGGTTCGAAAGGTGTAACACGAGGAAAACCTCGCAGCTTTTGCACTATGAATCAATTGTTAGATGAGAGTGGAAAGTAAGATGGAAGAAAGAGAATATGAAAGGAGGTACAGTAAAAGAAACGAAAGGGGTTGCAGCTAGGATCCGAAGGCACGCTGCAAAGAACCTTAAGTAATGCCTACAGTGCACCGCATGAGGTGCATTGACGGCACTAACCCCCCCCCATCCCCCACGGGGTGAAGCGATACAACGTTGGGGAGTCTCCGAAAGTGACTCAGAGCGAATAAAGAATAACATAATGTGGACTCCCTTCAGTAACAAGAGTAACTCAAAATAAATAAGGCAGAAAAACACTGAAAGTTATTAAAATTTACAATCGCATTGCCACTGAATATAACAAACTGAAAGTCATGAAGAAATTCTCAGTTCCAGAGGTCCTTATTCCTCACAACGCTGGACTATGGAACAGCCTCCTTCTGGGGATGTAGTGCAATTGGAACCTTCAGAAGTTCAAGTGAAGATGCAATGCATTACTATCCTAATACAAATCCCCTTGCATTTTAATATTTTACTTACATTTTTATCCATTTATTTATTAATTTGTTAATTTATTTTTTATTCTTTAATAATGAATAGACCTACCCACAGCTCAAACAATTAGAAGGAAAAAGTTATGAATGAGATGCCAATTCCTAGGGAAGTCAAAACAAGAGGAATATGAAAAGTGATTGGTTTGTCCTTAAATGGATGAAAACAAAACAAGCAATAAACGACCGAGGTAGACAGAAAAAGCTTCCCTGACACAAATACAGAAAGAAGCAAAGTGAATATGGATCTCGTTGTCATTTTATTCTACCAATTTCTTTTTAGTGTAAAATGTTCGATTACACGGCATTTATATTCATAAATCCTTTCAGTGCTAGAAAGATCTCCCGTTTTACCGTAGCCTCATCTGGAGAATGTGACGTTTTCATGAAATTGTGGACCAATTAACTTCAGTTTTTTTCTTTTTTCAATAGTTCAGTCTAGAGTGCCTATTACACAAAATCTGTTCCAACACGAAAATCAACAGACTACAACAACCAGCTACAACCGCAATAATAATAATAATAATAATAATAATAATAATAATAATAATAATAATAATGATGTGTAAATGTATATATTTCCAAATATATATTTGCACTTAATCAATGTGGATTTCTTAACCATTTTAGTGACTTAAAGTGATTATGAGATTTTTATAAGCAAAAATAATAATAATAATAATAATAATAATAATAATAATAATAATAATAATAATAATAATAATAATAATAATAATAATAATAATAATAACTTAAAATTTCATTAAAAGGAACACGAAACGACTCTGCAAAAGCCAAAAGAAACATAAATTTTAAAAGAAATTATCAAGAGCCCCAAAAGCAGAGACAGATTTATATTGGAAAATAAAAATACCCCAACACCGATAAATTCCACAGAAACTCCATTTATGCGAAGCAATATACTATTATGTTGAAAGTACTGACAACACCCCCCCCAAAAAAAAAAAAATTTGATGCTTGCAGACACACAAATTCAAAACTTTACATACACTCTTCATACACCAGGTATACATACATCATTTCGTATACGATTATGGAAGAAAAAACTCATTGGGAACTTTGGCCATGAAATGTCGGCATAGGATACAATAGAGGTTTTTACGACCCTCTAAATCTAAATCTAAATAAGTGTAAAAAAAAATACCGCGCCGGAAACACCTTCTGAGCCAGAGATAAGAGAACTCCTCAGTCATAACACTTCCGTATCTATAAGGAGGAGGAGGAGGAGGAGGAGGAGGAGGAGGAGGAGGAGGGCACAAGGAGGAGGAGGGGGAAGGAGGAGGGAGGGGAGGAGGACGGGGAGGAGAGGAGGAGGAGGGAAGAAAGAAGGGGAGAAAGAAGGTGAAGGGGAAGTGGGGAAGGGGATGGGATGAGGACGAGGAGGAAGGAAGAGGGAGGAGAAGGGAAAGAAGGAAAGGGAGAAAGAGGGTGAAGGGAAGGAGGAGGAGGAGGATGAGGAGGGAGAGGACGAGTGGAAGGAGGAGGAGGAGGAGGAGGAGGGGAAGAAGGAAGGGGAGAAAGAGGGTGAGGGAAAGAAGGAGGAGGAGGATGAGGAGGAGGAGGAGGAGGAGGAGGAGGAGGAGGGGGAGGGGGAGGGGGAGAAGGAGGGGGTTCCGCTTTCCAAAAGAGGTACCAAAAACTTGCGGGCCATCTCTTTAAAGGTATGTGGAAGTTAAAGAGGGCCTCCTTCAAAGGGATGAGGACTTTGGGGGATACTCAGGGAAGAAAGAATGGGAGAAAATAGAGGTATCCTTATGGGGGAAAATGGACTTTCTTTTTTATTAAGGGATCTAAAACCTAACCTTCAGGTGGAAGTCCAAGACATTTAAGGAGGAGGAGGAGGAGGAGGAGGAGGAGGAGGAGATTAAGGAGCCTGGAAAAAGGGAGGGGAGCTCATTCAACTTTACAAGGAGGGGTTCTTTTTCTAAAAAGGAAAAATTTCTAAAATCTGACAGGCCATCTAACATTTTAAATTCTTGTAATATAAAATAAATTACAGGAAAGGATAGGGTTAGGCGAGCAATCCTTCTTCCAAAGAAAATGTTTAAAGTTTTGCCTTTGGTTCCTCTGCATGCAATAACACTCAGAGATCAATTAAAAACACTAAATCCACATTTTGACAAATAACATTCACATTTTTGAAAATATTCCTGTTTTAAAATTAAAACAAGAGATTAAACAGTCCTTTTCAATAAACTGCATAATCACACATTTCTTTTTAATAAAACTGTTCATGCTTTTTTAAAATAAAAAAATTATATTCTTTTTATTAATTTTAACTTTTTCAAAGAAAAAATTTTCAATTAAAAAATATAAAACTCTGAAACCTTCAGTTTTGACAGTCCAATGACATTTAACTTTTCAATTAACTGCTCTGCTGAAGTTGTGCTTAAAGTTGCAATTATAAAGTCAAATTAATGTAACACTGCCTTCAGCCTGAAAAATAATTAAGATCAAATAGGGTCATATTAATGATATTTCATTCAACTTTACAAGAAAATGGTCTTTCTGAGCCGAGAGCAAAGAGTGCTGATAATCTTTCAAGAACACAGGCGAAAATTCCGTAACTTCTTGAAGCCTGCTTCCAGCAAATGAATTCCGTTCAACTAAAGAATTCCCAAATCAGCTCTATAAAACTTATTCTCATATTTAACCAAACCCGTAAAAGACTGGTTATTCTTCCATAAGTCCTAGATGAAATAAGGAATGGTACCTAATTTACAGTACCTAATTATTATTTATAAAGATGGTTTCTTTCACAGATATTCTGGTAAATATAGGGAAAAGATGAATGAGCTCTGAGTATTCAAGAAGAATTAAACAGCGCTTTGACACCAAACTTTGAACTAGACAGCAGAGGTAACGATTCAGCGACTTGACGGACGTATATAACGCTACGCTTCTTTAAATATATTCCAGTATATTTGCGTGTATTACGATCATTCATTACACAGCACTATAACAAACAAAAAATCTCAATATCTCCAATTAAGAAACTGACCTGACTGCATCAACTTCCATATGTCTTATGCAGATTAGTAAATCATTAATGTCCATTAAATTTTCCTGAAAATAAAGATAAAATAAGGTGAACGGAGAAATAAAAAGAGCCATGCGAAATAAAATAGTGAAAAAGAAACGAATAAACTCCATGACCTCTCTATTTTAGCCCCTCTAAAACAAACAGATAAACTAGTGACGTCTTCGATCTAAACTTAATAACCAACGTTTTGATTTTTGCTGTTCTCAAATATTTTTCGCGAATACTTTCACGTATGAGGTTCACGTTAAGACCTTACAAGTCTCCTACATTTTTATTTTTTGGTTGTTCTCAAATATTTTTCACGAATACTTCCACGTACTGTATGTGGTTCCTCATAAATATACATAATTTAGTGGGATCAGCGTCCTAATCACATAAACAAATAATCTCAAGTCTGCTGACCAAACAAACATATTTTTCCTGTTAGCTAAGTAAACCGTTTTTTTTTATACTTTCCTTGAATGGGATGAAAATCTCTCTCTCTCTCTCTCTCTCTCTCTCTCTCTCTCTCTCTCTCTCTCTCTCTCTCTCTCTCTCTCTCTGTATGAGTATTCTCTATCGATATTAATCTTATTCTTTGTTTCTGCCAGTCTCCTGTCTATGTGAGAATATTCTTTGTCGGTAAATTTTGTGTATTCTCTCTCTCTCTCTCTCTCTCTTCTCTCTCTCATATATATATATATATATATATATATATATATATATATATATATATATATATATATATATATATATATATATATATATATATATATATGCACATATATACATATATATAAATATATAAATATATATATATATATATATATATATATATATATATATATATATATATATATATATATATATATATATATATATATATATACACATAACAAAAAGCTTTTAATTATAGCAGTCATACGAACTTCATCCTAAATTAAAACCACTAACTACACCCGAGGAAACCCCATAGATGAACCCAAAAAACTCCCGCAAATGAAACCCAAAAAAGACCCGCAACTGAAACCCAAAAGGAACCCCATGAATGAAACCCAGACAGATATGAAGGTCACAAAAACACGCTATGAAAAACAAGGGGCGGAGGCAAACAGGAATAAGATGAATAAATCTTTACTGTTCCTTCCACTAAAT
>NC_089764.1:29328735-29338735 GCF_040412425.1 Macrobrachium rosenbergii | reverse complement strand
AAGAAAATACAAGGGAAGACTGTACGAGTTACTCTAAAGGGAAAAACAGGAATAAATTTGAATTGTTTTAATTTCTTTAATTGCATTGGTCTTCGGGTTAACAGTTTTCGTTAATCATCGGAAAAAGTTGTTTTTATGGACATAACATTTCTCTATTCGTAGTTACAGAAATCTAAGGTTAGACAATTCTCTCTCTCTCTCTCTCTCTTCTCTCTCTCTCTCTCTCTCTCTCTCCATTCTTCTTCTCAACACACACATCTACCTTTTGTTAGCTCAAAATCTCTCTCTCTCTCTCTCTCTCTCTCTCTCTCTCTCTCTCTCTCTCTCTCTCTCTCAACCGTTCTTTCTTTAACATATCTACCTTTTGTTAGCTCAAAATCTCTCTCTCTTTCTCTCAACCATTCTTCCTTTAACTGATCTACCTCTTGTTACCTTAAAATCTCTCTCTCTCTCTCTCTCTCTCTCTCTCTCTCTCTCTCTCTCTCCAGAGGCTCGAGGTTCTTTCCTTAACACATCTACCTTTTGTTAGCTCAAAATCTCTCTCTCTCTCTCTCTCTCTCTCTCTCTCTCTCTCTCAACCATTCTTCCTTTACAGTCATCCTACCTCTCGTTAGAGATCTCTCTCTCTCTCTCTCTCTCTCTCCAGAGGCTCGAGGTGCCAGAAGGTACGCTCATTAAGGAAGTACAGTCATCCTAATGAGATTAGTCGGCTCAAACGCTATTCTCACTCTCTCGAGAAGGCCTATAGGCTACTACTAGCTTTGAGTTCCTCCAAGGTCTCCTTCTGTCTTGGAGGTGGAGGTGGAGGAGGAGGAGGAGACCCGCCTCTTGGAGTCTGGATGATTGATTGCAACGCTACAGAAACTGACGGAGGAACAATATGTAATGGCTCGTTCTTTTGGATATACTGGGTGGGGCCTTGTGGACTTTTTCTTTACTTCTAGCTTGTTGTCTTCTACAAGAGAATCTTCATACAAACCACAATAATTCTCTCTCTCTCTCTCTCTCTCTCTCTCTCTCTCTCTCTCTCTCTCTCTCTCTCTCTCTCTCTCTCATAAGATTGTGGATATTTCTTTCTTTCTAGTTTGTTATATTTTCAATGGTGAATCCTGCATACAAGTTTAGATGATCTGCTGGGAGAGATTGCTCTCTCTCTCTCTCTCTCTCTCTCTCTCTCTCTCTCTCTAGTACGATTGTGGATTTTTTCTTTCTAATTTATCTTTTCAATAGAGAATCCTGCATACAAGTTAGGTGATATGAGAGAGATTTTCTCTCTCTCTCTCTCTCTCTCTCTCTCTCTCTCTCTCTCTCTCTCTCTCTCTCTCTGTAGCGCCGACGCCTGTTGTCATTTAAACGCTAATCGTATGGAAAATATTTTTCATTCGCGCTAATCATATGGAAAATATTTCTTATCCACCTGATCATGCGGAAAATACTTCTCGTTCACCTGATCATACGGAAAATATTTCCCATTCACCTGATCATATGGAAAATATTTCCCATTCACCCGATCACAAGGAAAATATTTCCCATTCACCTGATCATAGGGAAAATATTTCCCATTCGCCTGATCATAAGGAAAATACTTCTCCATTCACCTAATCATAAGGAAAATATTTCCCATTCACCTGATCACAAGGAAAATATTTCCTATTCACCTGATCATAAGGAAAATATTCCCCATTCACCTGATCATCCCATAACAAATACGAATGTTTATCATATTCATAAAAGCATTGTTCCATATCTTTCAATCAACATCGCTAAAAAAAACATAACCATCAATTTATAACTTGCAAAGTAAACTCCAATAATGAGGGAAGGATAATCCCGGAAACACTAATCATTATTCTCTATCTTACCCATATTTCATTTAAGACATCCAGTAACTTTCACAGTGATTACTAAATAACCAATTCTGAGGATATATCAATAGAGGATTATACAGCACTTAGAAATAGTCATTATAGCATTGCGAGTTAGAGCATAAAATAAACTTTTCTATAAAATAGATATTCAGTCTTTGACACGAAATAAATTTGGGTATACAAGTTTAAGTGATCTCTCTCTCTCTCTCTCTCTCTCTCTCTCTCTCTCTCTCTCTCTCTCTCTCTCTCTCTCTCTCTCTCTCCCAAAACATACATGGACTAAATCGTCCCTACGGATGGAATAAAATAAAAAGTTCATCTTTGCATTTACAAAATTTCTTTCGGTAAACAATACGTTCAAAGACCACTCTAGTTTAAGTTAACCTTTCAGAAGCCATTTCTTCGCCACCACAATTCGCGAGAGAGAGAGAGAGAGAGAGAGAGAGAGAGAGAGAGAGAGAGAGAGAGAGAGAGAGAGAGAGAGAGACGTATTGACATATTCTGCACATTTCTCCAGACGCTGACATTAATAATAAACTTAAATCAAAAGGTCTTTTCGGAGCTTTCCCTTAAACCAGCCGCCACCTCTTATACAAGCGACAAGCTTTCAAGTCACCCTTTTCCAACGGACATAATTTTGGGGCGGGGGCGGGTTGGGGAGCGGAGGGGGGGTCATGGCCATTCTATTTTTCACGGGCCGAAGTTTTTAGAACAATTTTGTCCCAGGTCAACTCCTTACGGAAACTTGCCTCAGGTCGTTCTCTCTCGAGTTACTTTCGTCGGTGACCATAACTTCAAACAACTTTCGTTTTTATTTTTATTTTTTTGTCTTTAAAGTCTCTTTTGCAGAGTCAGGCTTTATATATTTATAATCTTTCCACCAGACCCTTTTCTATTTTTTTTTTTAAATCTTAGTCTACACGAGGACTCTGAAATGTTTAAATGGGATTTGCAGCTTATGCTAAACAGTGTACTTTTTCTTTAGGAGTAAAAAATAGCGCACATTTTGCGGATATAGTTAAGTACGAAATGCTACTATATAGGTATATATATATATATATATATATATATATATATATATATATATATATATATATATATATATATATGTATATATATATATATATATATATATATATATATATATATATATATATATATAAATAATGCGAATAAGTATGCACATAACTAAGTGTGTGTATCGAATTATTAGATGAAGACTGATTACACGTTTTCTCTTAAAGAATTAAAGAAAAATATTCCTTTTACATGATTCTATCAAACATGGATTCTTAGCACCACAATCGCGGCTCCATAACTGAAGAGAGAGAGAGAGAGAGAGAGAGAGAGAGAGAGAGAGAGAGAGAGAGAGAGAGAGAGAGAGAGAATCATCTAAACTTGTATGCAGGATTCTCTATTGAAAACGTAACAAGCTGGAAGGAGAGAAAATATCGCGAGGTCCCAGTAGTATACCCAAAGGAACCAACCATGCATGTTGTTCCTCCGTCTTTTTCCATAGGAACGTTTTTTTCAATTTAAAAGACGAAGAAGTTTCTACAAGGAACTATCGTGTTATCTTTGAAACTTATCATCCATGTTATTATTTTATTTTTATCGTATTATATCACTGTTTTCTACTTTACTATATACTATATAACAAGTAAGAAATGCGCCTTAGTTTCTTCAGCGCAATCGAGTTTTCTGTGAATCATATAATCAAGGCCACCGAAAATTGATTTATCTTTCGTGGTCTCGGTATAATGCTTTATGAGCCGCGGTCCATGAAACTCTAACCACGCCCCGGTGGTGGCCTGGCCTATATCATTGCCAGACGCACGATTATGGCTAACTTTAACCTTATATACAATCAAAACTACTGAGGCTAGAGGGCTGCAATTTGGTATGTTTGATGACTGGAGGGTGGATGATCAACACACCAATTTGCAGCCCTCTAGCCGTAGTAGTTTTTAAGATCTGAAGGCGGAGAGAAAAAAGTGAGGACGGACAGACAAAGCCGACACAATAGTTTTCTTTTCAGAAAACTGAAAAGCATCTTCTCCAAATGCAGAATTTCAAAAGATATAAGCTCCCTGATATGATTCCACAAAAAATTTACAGAAAAGGAGCTTCAGAAAGTAGTCAAATTCTATGGAATAATCTGAAGAGCTTATTACCAGTTTCTGCACAACAGACAGACTGATGGCGCAAGCGAACGCCGTTCAGTCTGCTTTCACAAAACCCACCCAGTGTACTGCCGAGGACAAAAAAATAACGGCGTTACGTGATGCGAAACTAAATGAAAACTCCCTTAACAGTATGTAATCGCAAACTCACTTTACAAATGACGGAAACAAAATGAAGTTAAGGGACTTGCGAAACTTGGGATTCTCTCTTGGCTTTGGAAGTTAAGTATCGGACGTTTTACCAAGGAGTTCAGATGACAGTAACGATAACGAAGTATAATTCTTTAAGAGGCAAAACTTCAGTGGTAGTCCAAGTGTAGAATCTCTGCTGTAAGCTCAATTGCCTAAGTATTTAAGGATTAAAAGGAAGCTTTGTTAGAGAAGAAAGTTACAGAATGCAAGTGCGACCCCAGCATATAGAAAATTATAATATATATACATATATATATATATATATATATATATATATATATATATATATATATATATATATATATATATATATATATATATATATATATATATATATATATGTCTATACATATGTGTGTGTGTGTATGTATGCATGTATTAAACAAAGTAAAAGATTTTTCAATAATTTTTATTAAACAAAGCAACAAAGTTTTTAATTTTTTTTATTAAGCAGACCAGAAAGGTTTTATTATTCATTTTTTATTAAACAAAGAACTAAAGTTCTTCATTATTTTTGTTATCAAACAAATGACCAACCAATACCAGTCACCCGCTCAATACATCCAACTCCATCGCTTAGCAGCGTAACGAAGTCATCCATTCACCCACTTCCAGACTGGAGAGTATCGCAATCCATCACCCACAATGCTCATCCATCGACTCATCCATCATTGTTTTATAACCAAGAAATAAAAAAAAAAAAAGTAAGAAAGGGGGTGTGGGGGCGGGGGGAGGGAGAAGGGAGTGGCCAAGGATCATCTCAATTCCTCCTTTAAAGAGATGCTCAGAAATCTCCCCCCGACAACTGATGGGGGGTCGCATGAAAGCGTCATTTGTACAGATTTGCCGTTGTCCCTGAGAGTCTGGTGTCAGGCCTAGAGAGAGAGAGAGAGAGAGAGAGAGAGAGAGAGAGAGAGAGAGAGAGAGAGAGAGAGAGAGGGAGAGAGTCTGGTGTGAGGCCTAGAGAAAAAGAGAGAGAGTGTGTGTCTGATGTCAGGCCTAGAGAGAGAGAGAGAGAGAGAGAGAGAGAGAGAGAGAGAGAGAGAGAGAGAGAGAGAGAGAGAGTCTGGTGTCAGGCCTACAGAGAGAGAGAGAGAGAGAGAGAGAGAGAGAGAGAGAGAGAGAGAGAGAGAGAGAGAGAGAGAGAGAGAATGTACGAAGCAGCTTAATGAAACGTGTTGAAGGTCATAGAGAATATGTAAATACGCCTTATATCAAATATTCAGAAACGCAAGAAATTAATACTACACCGAAAACTACTCACAGAAAATATCAAAATAACATAAAACAACAAACAATTGGGAGAAAAACAATAGTTTAATCGTTAAAAGAATTCAATAAAAAATCAACCATTTTCAGTATTGTACTGATCTCAAACATCAGCATATATATATAAAAAAAAACAAGTATAAATGCCCCGAAGTTTCTTCGACGCAATCGAGTTTTCTGTTCAGCCGCTATAGCGTATAATCAAGGCCACCGAAAACAGATTTATCTTTCGGTGGTCTCAGTGTAATGCTGTATGAGCCGCGGTCCATGAAACTTTAACCACGGCCTATCTTATATTGTCGCCAGAAGCACGATTACGGCTAACTTTGACCTTAAATAAAATAAAAACTACTGAGGCTAGAGGGCTACAATTTTTCATGTTTGATGATTGGAGGGTGGATAATCAACGTACCAATTTGCAGCCCTCTAGCCTCAGTAGTTTTTAAGATCTGAGGGCGGACGGACAGATAAAGCCAGCACAATAGTTTTCTTTTACAGAAAACTAAAAATTATAATCTAAAAGGTGTAAACAAACTAAAAAAACAAATATTCAAATGAGTTAAAACAACGAATGTAAATAAATTGTAAGTTCACGAACCAAAAACAGAGAAGGGCTGCAATCCAACATATGCCTTTCATATCCACATACCCAACACAGAACTAGACCTCACCTCGCGACAACATACGAGATGAAAATGGGATACAAGATCCATTAGTGAGTGAGCAAGCAGCATCACCTGGCCCCAAATCAAAAGGCCATATTCCCAAGGGAGATACTGAAACATACACGCGCACATACACGTACATACACACATACAAACACATACATGTAACATAAATCAAACGCACAAGCATACACACAAAAATACATACACCCACATACATACATACAAACACATACACACACTAACAAACACATTCAAACATATACACACACACGCACATATACACATGCACACATACAAACATACATACAAACATATACGCATACACATACACACATAAATACACCCATATACTTACACACATAAAACACATACACACATAAATACACCCATATGCATACACACATACAAACACATACACATACTTACAAACACATTCAAACACAAACACACACACGCACACACACACACAAACTCAAACATACAAACACGAGTATACACACAAATATAAACACACGCGCACACACACACACATACGAGACGGCAACCAAATTTCGCCGGATATTCCAAACGGACCCACCCAACCCACCTCGTGGCCCTCCCTCCCTCCACAGATGCCTGGGTCCTCGTCAGACATCCATCCCTTTTAAACTCGACCTCAAATCCATTTATCCTCCAGCCTCCATCTCCACCGACACCTTCCACCTCGATTTCAGGCCCCCCGGGGGCCACGCCCCCCTTACCAGCGCACCCCCTCGCCCTAAGCAACGCCCACACAAACACGAGCAGCCACTTGTGGGCGCAGGCCATCTCGTCTCGATTTTCTTTTGATCGATTCGTGTTGTGCTTGGGAGAGTTATGGGACAAATAATGTCTATAATTGCTGAACAATATTCACTGCGTTAACAACTACCATAAATCAAGACTTAAAAAAGAATATTACAGACTATTATAAATATATATATATATATATATATATATATATATATATATATATATATATATATATATATACTCATATATATACACATACATACATACATACATACATACATAACTCATATATATACTCATATATATACACATACATACATACATACATATACATATCATGTATATGCAGGTGTGTAAATGAAGTGTAAAAAATGTTGACTGCCAACGAAAGAAAAGTTAGAAGAGTAAGGGGAATGTGGTAAAAACGCTTGAGCAGGTATCAGGATGGGTAAGAATGTTTCCAGACGGTCTGGTCATGTGGAAAGCATGGAAGACTATGGGCTGGTGAAAAGAGTGAAAATTTCGAATGTCTTAATATACAGGAAGAGGGGACTGCGTAAGAGATAGAGAGGTGAATGATGCAGTGAGTAAATGAGTGTTTGACTCACTGCTGATGAGTCTTCTGTGTACGTGAATGAAGAACCCAGTGTTGTTGACATTTTCAGCAGAGGAGGGAAGGGGGAGGGGTTATCTAAGATTCAGAAGTTAAAGTACGAATCTGGCAGTGACCAATGGGCTATTTATCTCCGGAGCCACCCTCTGCTGTTTATTATTATTATTATTATTATTATTATTATTATTATTATTATTATTATTATTATTATTCAGAAGATGAACCCTATTCATATGGGACCAGTGACTTGACATTCAAGTTTCCAAAGAATATGGAGTTTATTCGAAAGAAATAACACAAGATACAAGTAAATACAGAAATGAGAGCTCAGTTATCAGAAAACAGATGAACTCACAAATTAATAAATAAATAAAAACGTAAGTAAATCATTAAAACCTAAGGAGAATTGTGTTAGGGTAATAACGTATTGCATCTTCGCTTGAACTTCCGAAGTTCCCACTGCATAACATGTTAGGGGGAAATGTCTTAATATTGAAAATTGAATTTTGCGTGTGCTTGTTTCTGACTGTATATGTGTGTGTGCGTGTCATGCACGCAAATTTGTGCCTTCGTGCACCTGGCAAACACAAACGCAAATGAGAAGGAAAGAAGACATATACTGTTCCATTCATACTAATTACTATTCCATTCATAATAATTATTGCTCCACTCATATTTGCTGTTCCTTTCATACTAATTACTATTTTATTCATACTAATTACTGTTCCATTCATACTAATTACTGTTCCATTCATGCTAATTACTGTTCCATTCATGCTAATTACTATTCCATACGCATCAAACATAGAGAGGCAAAAAAAAAAAAAATCTAAATTTTTTTAACTTATTGAAAAAATCCATATAGACAGTATTAACCGCGGAAGCCATCAAAGGAAACGAGTGAATGGATGAATAACTGAATGAAATTGGAACTCACACAATATATCAAATGTATAAAAAGTATTCTTATCACAATTCGGGAAAGTATATTTCCTAAATCGACAGGGGAAATTCATACATCCACGAGTCACAATGCATCGCTTGCAATAACACGAAAAGTGACACTACTTACAAATATCCTTCAAGCTGAATACGCAATCACATTGCACGAAATTAAAACAAGAGAAAAAAACACAATGCACAAGAAAATCCTCTAAACACAAATAAACCACATACACGTCTTTTATGTTCTTATTCTGAAAGCACACAATTACACAATCCAAACGCATGAATTGGAACAAGAGGAAAAGATTTATACACATACTCACCATACATGAACGAAAACAAGAGGAACAAAAAACTAAGAGTACAATGCACAAGAAAACCCTCTATACACTAAAAGCATTTACGTGTCTTTTGTATGTATATTCTGAAATTACACAATTGCAAAGTTCGAATACATGAATTGGAACGACAGGAAAAGCTGTATACACATACAACGCATCAATTAAAACGAGAAAAAAAAAGAGTACAATGGACAAGAAAATCCTCTATACACTAAAAGCAATTACGTATGTCTTATATGTTTTTGTTCTGAAAGTACGCCATTACACAGTCCCAATACATGGATTGGAACGAGAGAGAGAGAGAGAGAGAGAGAGAGAGAGAGAGAGAGAGAGAGAGAGAGAGAGAGAGAGGAGAGGGTACAATGCACAAGAAAACCCTCCATATACACAAAAAACATTTACGTATGTTTTTTTATGTTTTTGTTCTGAAAGCATACAATTAAACAGTCCTAATACATGAATTACAACGAGAGAGAGAGAGAGAGAGAGAGAGAGAGAGAGAGAGAGAGAGAGAGAGAGAGAGAGAGAGAGTACAATGCTCAAGAAAACCCTCTATGCACAATACACACAAAACATTTACGTATATTTTCTTATGTTTTTATTCTGAAAGTACATAATTATACAGTCCCCAATACATGAATTGAAACAAGAGAGAGAGAGAGAGAGAGAGAGAGAGAGAGAGAGAGAGAGAGAGAGAGAGTACAATGCGCAAGAAAACCCTCTATACACAAAAAACATTTACGTACGTTTTTTATGTTTTTATTCTGGGAGTACACAAACCCCATCCCCTTCAAGTTTTTACTTACTTTTTTTTATGGAATTCGCCAAAATGCGTCTGCTACAAATTGACTACCGGGAGCAAATGTTCCGGGGCCGGCCAGTCGTAGTAATGCAAACTTTATGACCCCGATACCTTTGGCACACTTTAGCAGTATATCCGGCCGTGCAATCAAAGTGGAAGCAGTTCCGATGAAAATTCAATAGACGTGAATAACAAGAAAAAAAAAAGTAAGAGAAGTTTCGGATAACGGTGCACTAACTAGAATGAGCGACTGGCCAAGTCGTTTTTGTCAGTGAACGGTACCGGAAGGAAAGTTATTGCTTATCGCGAAATCTTCTTACGGGGATAATTTGTTGATATAATCTTTTT
>NC_089764.1:29316235-29323735 GCF_040412425.1 Macrobrachium rosenbergii | reverse complement strand
CATACACACAAACACACACACACACACGCACAAACTCTGCCCAGTGGTAGAGCACTCAGCTCGCAATAGTAAGGACCATGGTTCAGAGTCAAACTGCTACCCACCAGTCGACCCATCTTAAATTGACCCAGACATTCTGATGAATGGAAACGTTGACATTCGCCAAATAATAATAATAATAATAATAATAATAATAATAATAATAATAATAATAATAATAATAATAATAATAATAATAATAATAATAATAATAATAATAATAATAACCTGCCTCGTTACCGTTCAATCAATCATTCTGTATGGTTCTCTATATTGCTTCGAGTATAACCAACACTCGTGGCTACACAAGGCTCTATATAAGATTTACGACCAATGTACACACAAGAATGATACCTGTATAACATGCACGTCTGTCTAAGTTACTTTGATCTCTGATCTGGACTGAAGACTAGTCACTGTTTACTCAAAGCGCAGAGAAAGCCTTGAGATTACTTGGGCCAATTACATTCAGGAAAATGATTCTGCCTGGGACTTCCTTACGTTCCTAAATAATGTCTAAACGTCAATTTTGCTCCCTTACGGTGAATCACTATGCTGTAACAGGAAATAAGTAAAAACCTGATTAAAAAATCAGAGGTTTTTGACCGTTTGCACGACGGTCGAAAGCTCCCCTTTTTAATCATTTTGGTGTTCTGAAAGGTATAGCTTTGCTCATATACAGAACTGTGGATTTTTACTTGTGAATTTTCTTATCAATCAGCCGATGATATCTAAGTTTAACGATGGTTAAATGCCACTATGCATGTGCCTTACTATTTCAAAGAACATATCTTCCTTTAGTCTGGATTTACGAAGTACTTGCGTTTTCTAGACAATAATATCCCAATCAAAACTGAAAACACCAGATGGGGGATGAAATCAAACTGAGGTGACATTTTCAAGAAAATTCATAAATACAAACTATAAAAACTCAATACACAAAGAAATTTTTATGTAGAAAATAGTAACGGCAAAAGAAACTGTCATGTGAAACCAAAGGGATGTCAAACGAAACCTGAGTAACTTATACCATAATGGACGCAAATCGAAAACAACGACAGAGATAGGTAAATGAACAAATGGAAAAGTAAAGAAATGTATAAATAAAAATAAAAAGAGAAACTTGAAAAAAATATATATGGAAGAAAAACTACCCAAGCATATGAAATATAATACAAAAATTAGCCGAAAACGAAAAACAAATAAATGAACTAGCTCGTACGGAAAATTAAAAAGACTTTGTAACATTTCGAACAAAGAGACATTCAATTAAATACCTCCAAATTTAGCAAACAAATAACATCAGGTGTCTAGTTCGCAGTGACTCAAACAATGGACACCTCACGTCGAAAAAATGGAAAATCGCTTATATTAAAGGTTCGTGCATAAAAAAAAAAGAAAACGAGTATAATATAATAAAAAAAATAGTGACCTGTATTTTTTAATATAATTATAAGGTCCTAAATCAATTAATAAGAGGCTTTACGAGAACATTTTACATGCGGAAGTAATAGATGACAGGACTGCATCAAGCTAATCAACAATAATGTGGAAAAATTATTACCTACAGAATCAGCTGAGAAGAACGTTGACCTGTTATTTGAATGTCAGTCACCATGTCATCAACCTGTCTTTTTATCAACCTGTTATTTTTTTATTAAGAGAAATAACTCATAAAAACATCAGAGTTTCAGCATCAAAGCTACTGGAAAAGTTACAAAGAAAAAAAAAACGATAAAGCTAAAAACTAAAACAATTATGCCAAGTTTCATGTAAACATATCACATGGAACCAACATAGGTTGTGAAAGAAGCTGACAAAGATGTTAGGAAATTGTTTGATAATATATATATATATATATATATATATATATATATATATATATATATATATATATATATATATATATATATATATATATATATATATAAAATATAATATATATATATATATATATATATATATATATATATATATATATATATATATATATATATATATATATATATATATATATATATATATATATATATAGAGAGAGAGAGAGAGAGAGAGAGAGAGAGAGAGAGAGAGAGGGTAACAATCTGTTCCTGAACCTCCATAAATAAAATAAAACTGTTTTTTATTAAAATAAAATAAAAGAATATCTTTTTTCTTATTTGAAACGTTGAAGGGAGATACCCTCTAACCTTTCTCTTTAGGGCACGAAAGAAATTTCCCACTAGTCTCACTTCCTTTCTAAAACAGACGCCAGTGATACAAAACCAATCAATTAAGGCTCTAAGACAAGAGATTTTTTTCGCGTGAGTACACGACCAAAACCTTACTGATGAACATTTCTACAAAGCGTTATCAAGAATCGGAAAAGAACTTATGGTACGACAGAGAACCATGCAGCAGTCCTTGGGAGCCTGGTGTAAGCAGCAATGGGTCCGTGAACCCTGTTTTACGTCTCTTCAAATGATTAAAGAGCAAACGAATTGGAGATGACGCCACCAAAGAGAAATGATAATTTGAGCAGTAGCTGACTTCGGGAACTGCATTTGGGAACTTGAGTAGGAACTGATTTTGGAATGGAATTCGAATCTGGGAACTGGATTTTGGAACTGAATTTGCGAAATGGATTTGGAAACTGATTTGGAAACTGAATTCGGACATTAAATTTGGAAAATAAATTTGGGAACTGAACTTTGAGGAATGACGTTGGGCAACTGAAATTTGGGAACTGAATTTGGAAAATGAATTCAGGAACTGAATTTGGGAAGTAAATTTGCGAACTCGAGTAGAAATTGAATTTGGGAACTGAACTGGGGGAAACAAATTTGGGAAATGAATTTAAGAACTGCATTTGGGAAATAAATTTGCGAACTCGAATAGGGACTGAATTTGGGAACTGAATTTGGGGAACATAATTTGGGAAATGAATCTGGGAACTGGATTTTGGGAATCGTTCCGGCGACCCCAGAAAAAAAGAGAGGCCTAAACGAGTGTGCGATGAAGAAGCCTATTGATTCACAGCTACGGCCGTTTGACCTTTCTCCAGCCAAGGTGAATGACCTCTGGGTAAATTGTTATACCCGAGTCGAGGGAATTCATTCACCCCTCCCCTTTTCCCCACCTCTGGGACCATAACATAAATGAGATAATGTAATAAAAATAAAAATCATAAAGGCTAACGCTTAATACCTCCGCAAGAAGGGTAAACAGAGAAATAAGAGGAAATAAATGATGATTAAAAAAGATATGAGAACGAAATGCAGAACAAAGAAAAAGACCAATGTATTCCCCAAACCTCCGGGTAACCTTTGTGCGGGGGATTACCTGTCAAATCCCCAGCACAAAGAACGACCAAAACCACACAACAACAACGGGAAGGAGCAAAAATGACCGAATAAAAATGTGAATATATATATATATATATATATATATATATATATATATATATATATATATATATATATATATATATATATATATATATATATATATATATATATTTACTCTCTTAGTCATTTCGGGAGTTGATATATATGCTATATATATATATATATATATATATATATATATATATATATATATATATATAGAGAGAGAGAGAGAGAGAGAGAGAGAGAGAGAGAGAGAGAGAGAGAGAGAGATTTATTTTAGAGAGAGAAAATATATATTCTATATATATATCAATTCCCAAAATGAATAGAAGAGGGCGTAAATATGTAAATATATAGTCATGCATTTTTACTGTCATTTCTGCTCCTTGTTATAGTATATATATATATATATACATCTCAACTCCCGAAACGAATAAAAGCGGCCGTAAATTGCCGAGTGTTCGTAGGATGCGCAGATGACCAGAGGACGAAAAATGAATCACGAAACAAGCAGACTCTAATCGCGCGAGGATTTGAGGAGATTGTCGCCGGCGTTTGCAAAAGGATTCGCCGCTGTTTAAATGTGGATGAAACGGGATTACTTGAGTGACGCATTTCAGAGCACGCGGCTTCCAGCAATTGAGGAGCATATGAGTTATAATAAACGCAGCAACTGAGGCGTATATGAGTTATAATAAGCGCAGCAATTGAGGCGTATATATGAGTTATAATAAGCGCAGCAATTGAGGCGTTTATATGAGTTATAATAAGCGCAGCAATCGAGGCGTATATATGAGTTATAATAAGCGCAGCAATCGAGGCGTATATGAGTTATAATAAGCGCAGCAATTGAGGCGTATATGTGTTATAATAAGCGCAGCAATTGAGGCGTATATATGAGTTATAATAAGCGCAGCAATCGCGGCGTATGTACGAGTTATAATAAGCGCAGCAATCGAGGCGTATATGAGTTCTAATAAGCGCAGCAATCGAGACGTATATATGAGTTATAATAAGCGCAGATATTGAGGCGTATATGAGTTATAATAAGTGCAGCAACTGAGGCGTATATGAGTTATAATAAACGCAGCAATTGAGGAGTATATATGAGTTATAATAAGCGCAACAATTGAGGCGTATATATGAGTTATAATAAGCGCAGCAATCGAGGCGTATGTGAGTTATGATAAACGCTGGAAATAAGATAAGAGTTTGTCATCACAAACGTCTTAATCGCTCTGACATAGAGAGGGACAAAAGTTCTGATATACCTTGAAGGGTTTTTACGCTTAGGCCGGTCCCAAGCCCAGATAAAACATGAAGCTGAAGAATATATGAGTGATAATAAACGCTGGAAATAAGAATTGAGTTTGTCATCACAAACGTTTTAAACGCTTTGTGACAGAGAGAAAGGAACAAACGTTATGATATTTCTTGAAGTGGTTTTACGCTTAGGCTGGTCTCAAGCCCAGATAAATCACGAAGCTGAAGAATATATGAGTTATGATAAACGCTGGAAATAAGACATGTGCTTGTTATCACAAACGTTTTAATCTCTCTGAGATAGAGAGAAAGGGAAAAACGTTTTGATATGCCATGGATAAAGTAACTGCGGTGGAAGTTTTTACGCTTAGGCCCGTCTCAAGCCCAGATAAAAAGATGAGGCTGAAGAATATATAAGTTACAATAAACGTTTGAAACATGTTTCAGTTTCATATCAAAAACGTTTTAAACGCTCTGAGAAAGGAAGGGACAAACGTTTGGATATGTCTTGGAAACATAGTAATTCTGCAATGAGGGTTATTAAGCTTAGTCCGGTCTCAAGCCCAAATAAAACATGAAGCTGAAGAATATATGAACTTTTATAAACGCTGGAAATACGATAAGAGTTTGTCATCACAAACGTTTTAATCGCTCTGAGATAAAGAGGGACAAACGTTTTGATATTTCTTGAAGGGTTTTTACGCTTAGGCCCGTCTCAAGCCCAGATAACAGACGAGGCTGTAGAGTATATGAGTTATAATAAGCGTTAAACGTCAGAAACAGAAACTGGTTTCTTATCACGGAACGTTTTCAACGTTCTGAGATAGAGAGAAAGGCAAAAACGTTTTGATATTTCTCGGTGACATATTAACTCCGCAGTGGGAGTTTTTACACTTAGGCCGGTCTCAAGCTTGGATACAAGATGAGGCTGAAGAACATACGAGTTATAATAAACGTTATAAACAGATATTCGTTTGTGACTACAAACGTTTTAATCGCCCCGAGACAGAGGGACAATGACGAACGTGCCTATGTCTTGGAGACAGTAATCTGCGGTGAGAGTGTTAACGCTTAGGCCGGTCTCAAGCCCAGATAACAGGTGAGACTGACGAACATAATAAACGTTAGAAACAGATATTAGTTTGTTATCACAAGCGTTTCAGTCACTCTGAATCTTTTCCATAACTACCATTTTAATATATCTGCTGCTGATACTACTACTATGAACTACTATTTTAATATATCTGCTGCTACTACTAAGAACTACCATTTTAACATATCTGCTGCTACTTCTATGACTCAGAGGAGTGAGAGGAGAGGGGCGTTCAGAAAATGAACTGATGCTTCCAAATGAACTGGAGTTGCAGTTAATCTCATCACTGATGTCAGAAATACACTTAAGAGGCCAAAGAGATTCATCTAATTACATTATGGAACTTCGTAATAAGGTACTGGCAGAGGTCAAATATAATAACCTAATTAACAGAATTATTAATAATAACCTAATTAATGAAAATCATTATGCCTGCCGGCGTGCCTAAATTGCGCAGTACAGTCGGAACTAAAAGTAAAGTCCCTTTCAGAGGTTACTGTCTTTTACCTTGCTTTCGATCCCTTCAGTCACTTTACAAATGTGATGAACTTTAATTCATGTTTGATATATTTGCTATTTTAATATTTCCCCTCAAAGACGCCACACTTTCGCAAAGTTTAAATCGCAATGTTTTCTTTGCAAAAAATACAACCGCAGATACAGCAATGCAGATGTAGGCTATCTTGACAGCCTACTTTCAAAATCCAAGTGAAACATAAAGTCAAGATTAAGAATAAACAAGTACAAAATGCACTGAAGTTTCTTCGGCACAGTCGAGTTTTCTGTACAGCCGCTACAGAGTATAATCAGGACCACCGAAAATAGATTTATCTTTCGGTGGTCTCGGGATAATGCTGTATGAGCCGCGGCCCATGAAACTTAACCACGGCCTGGTGGTGGCCTATCCTATATCGTTGCCAGAGCCACAATTATGGCTAACTTTAACCTTAAATAAAATAAAAACTACTGAGGCTAGAGGGCTGCAATTTGGTAAGTTTGATGATTGGAGGGTAGATGATCAACATACCAATTTCCAGCCCTCTAGCCTCAGTAGTTTTTAAGATCTGAGGGCGGACAGAAAAGTGCAGACAGAAAAAAGTGCGGACGGACAGACAAAGCCGGCATAATAGTTTTCTTTCACAGACAACCAAAAATACAAAAAAATTAAAGAAACAGAATAAAAATCGGGAATAACCCTACCAGGAAGACAATAAGGACTAATCCTTATCAAAACTTTATCCATTATGGAAGTCCTAAGTTCTAGACCACCCCGAGATTATACCAGAGCTCACATAGTCTATAAAAACATCGCAAGTCTATAGAGACATTACAAGTCTATTCACACATTGCATGTCTATTAACGCACTGCATGCCTACAAAAACACTGCAAGCCTACCTATACATGTTGAGTCTATAAACACAACTGCAAATCTATAAACACATTGTATGTCTATAAACACACTGTAAGTCTATAAACACATTGCAAGTCTATACACACACTGCAAGTCTATTAATGCACTGCATGTCTATAAACACACTGCAAGTCTATATAAACACATTGCAAGTCTATAAACACTTTAATGTCTATAAAAACTTTACAAGTCTATAAGCACACTTTGACGAAATAAAATAAGGCATATTGCTGCATCTACAATCACAGCAGTCATGTTTAGTGATATCTTTCGTTATCAAACTCCATTATAACCCTAAATATGCATTGAGATGCTCTCCACATGT
>NC_089764.1:29303735-29313735 GCF_040412425.1 Macrobrachium rosenbergii | reverse complement strand
GTTATTCAATGATTGTAATCAATCCGAGAAACTAAGAATTTCACACAGAGAAAATAACATGCCTTTTATAATTCATACCTAGGCAGATATGTTACAAAGAATACTGAAACGTCGTATCAAATTTGGATTGAATGGGTGTTGTCTTATGGCTGCTGCTGGTGGTAATAATAATAATAATAATAATAATAATAATAATAATAATAATAATAATAATAATAATAATAATAAAAAGTAAATTAATAAAAATACTATCAATAATACTAATAATAATTAAATAAATAAAAATTATAATAAATAATAACGATAATATTAATAATACATAAATTAATAAATATACAATTAATAAAATAATAATAATAATAATAATAATAATAATAATAAATTCTATTACTCTAGATCAGATGCTGCAAAACCTAAAAGCAGAGGGAAAGACATCCTGCTGTTCCTGCTACTTCTGCTTCTGCTACTGTTCCTGCTACTGCTCCCTGATCTACCCATTACTCCTTCCATTATCTCATTTCCTCTTCTTCTGCCACTGATAGACCATTTGGGTGTCCTCTCTCTCTCTCTCTCTGTCTCTCTCTCTCTCTCTCTCTCTCTCTCTCTCTCTCTCTCTCTCTCTCTCTCTCTCTCTCTCTCTCTCTCTCTCTCTCTCTCGCTGAAGGAGGATTTTATTTCGTCTTATGTCTTGTTTCATGTTTAAATTAACCTTTTTGTTTTCTAACAAATATCTAAAATAATATTTCGGTTTCTGCTTGTCTTGGTATAAGAATATTTTTAACATTTATCATAATCATATATTTATATATGTATATATATTGCATTCTCTCTCTCTCTCTCTCTCTCTCTCTCTCTCTCTCTCTCTCTCTCTCTCTCTCTCTCTCTCTCTCTCTCTCTCGGATTTTATTTCACCCTACATCTGGTGTCACGTATCTCAGTATAAGAATATCTTTGACGTTTAACAAAATTACTTATACATCTTCCTCAGTTACTCCAGATAATTATCCTTCACTTAATCTCTCTCTCTCTCTCTCTCTCTCTCTCTCTCTCTCTCTCTCTCTCTCTCTCTCTCTCTCTCTCTCTCTCCTAGAGCAATCCATTTACCACTAATTTGCACTCTCATTTCTCAAACCCCTTCCATCTAGTTATCCCTGTTATTGTTTTTGTTCCTTTCCCAATTTCCACAGGGTAGCCATTGAAGTCTTCCCCCTTTGTAATGGGTATTCTAAGTCATTACACTCTCGTTTTATTAGTTGAGATTAATTGAAATACGGCATAAGTAAAAGGCGCAATAACGACTCACGTAGTTATTGATTAAGACTACTGGTTCAAATATTTTCTCCGTCCCACCTCAGTTACAATACTCAGAATTCATTGAAAAAACTCAAAAATGCATGAGTCAATAAAATAGTGAAGAAATCCACAATCGTGTCAGGCTAAATATATATTAAATATATATATAAAGCGTGTAAATATATATTTTAATATATATGTACACTTAAACGATTGTGGGTTTCCTCACCAATAATCAGAATTTTTTTACATTACTTTGTTCTGACTTATTTAGGTCCGGTGTTCGAATTGAACTGAAAATAGAATTTAGGCCAAAGGTCAAGCACCGGGACCTATGAGGTCATTCAGCGCTGAAACGGAATCTGACAGTAAAAGGTTTGAAAGGTGTAACAGGAGGAAAACCTCAAAGCAGTTGCACTATGAATCAAGTGTTAGTAGAGGGTGGAAAGTAAGATGGAAAAAAGAGAATATGAAACGAGGTACGATAAAAGGAATGAAAGGTGTTGCAGCTAGGGGCCGAAGGCAGGCTGCAAAGAACCTTAAGTAATGCCTACAGTGCATCGCATGAGGTGCACTGATGGCACCATCCCCTACGGGGTCCATAGTGTTCAGAACTACCAACACGGCAGGACGTAGGACTAGCAGCCTCTCCCATACATACTTTATATATATATATATATATATATATATATATATATATATATATATATATATATATATATATATATATATATATATATATATATATATATGTATATATATATATATATATATATATATATATATATACATACATATATACATCAGTGAAAGAAAATAACACTGGTCTCACCCAATAATCCCTTTGAAGTATATGAATACGGGAAAATAAAAAAAAAATACCAAAGCGTCGCATGAAAAATCAAATCCTACATGAAAAATCTCTCTGCTGGAATATGCAAAGTCTTCAAATAGTTCAAAGCGTACCAAAACAACATAGTCAAATCCGACAACGTTTTTCCACGACGTTTTTCGACGGCGTTTTGCGACGTTTTCCGACTATGTATTCCGAAAATGTTTTTCGACAATGTTTTCCGACAATATTTTTTCCAACGTTTTCCGAAAACGTTTTTCGCCGACGTTTTTGACGTTTTCCGACAACCAAATCCGACAATGTTTTTCGACAACCAAATCCGACAATGTTTTTCGACAACGTTTTTCGAACTGATCGCGGAATCGCGCAGAATTTGTAGTCCATTAAGCAATACGCGTTACACAAAATATATTCAATTTTCTTCTTCTAACAAGAAAAAAAAAAAAAAAAAAATATATATATATATATATATATATATATATATATATATATATTATATATATATATAATACATAAATATGTATGTATATACACACACACATATATATACGTATATGGATATATATATATATATATATATATATATATATATATATATATATATATATATATATATGTATGTATATATATTTGCACGTGTGCACCAACAAATTATTAAATAAACTTATTTGATTTAATACACCTGAATAATATCTAACCTAAATCAGAATCTTCTCCGAAGTTCTATAAACAAACGGATAACAATGAATCATTTATTTTCATAAGTTCTATTAAACATGAGGCCACACATAACAAAGAGACGTTCAGTCTTCTATAATAAACAATGTATAAAAAAAATTACATACCAACGACCTCTTTACTGAGAGAGAGAGAGAGAGAGAGAGAGAGAGAGAGAGAGAGAGAGAGAGAGAGAGAGAGAGAGAGAGAGAGAGAAAAAAATGAGAGTATGAGAGTTATTAAATATAGAAAAGAGAGGGAGGGAGATTAGCATTGTAAAAATGAGAGTTATTAATAATGAAGAAGAGAAGAGAGAGAGAGAGAGAGAGAGAGAGAGAGAGAGAGAGAGAGAGAGAGATTGACTAACCCTGTAAAAAATAGAGCTAATAACAGTAGGGGAGAGATAGATAGAGAGAGAGAGAGAGTGGGAGATAGAGATAGTAATAGTTCAAAAAGGAGTGCTATTTACAGAGAGAGAGAGAGAGAGAGAGAGAGAGAGAGAGAGAGAGAGAGAGAGAGAGAGAGAGACGCCCATACCTTATCTGCGTGACATTAATTTCCCGGCCCCATCACCGCAAAGGCGGCGACTCATTAGGGCTTTCAAGAGAAGGCAACTGAGAGAGAGAGAGAGAGAGAGAGAGAGAGAGAGAGAAATAAATATATCTCAAGGAGAAAAAAGTTCCCCCAGGAAGGAATAAAAAAAAAAAAAGTCGGACACGTCACAGACTCATCATTGAGATACCGAAGCCTTTTGTTTTTGTTTTTGTTTTTGTTTTTCTTCTTCTTCTTCTTCTTCTTAACAAACGGCTGAAAGGGAGAGACGTGATGGGGATAAAACCTATAAAAGAAAAGGAACACAAATAATGGATAAAGGGAGGAGTGACGAGCGGCCAGATCGTTCAAAGAGGAATGGGAGGGGGATTGGGGACTTGAGAGAGGTGTGAGAGAGAGAGAGAGAGAGAGAGAGAGAGAGAGAGAGAGAGAGAGAGAGAGAGAGAGAGAGAGAGAGAGAGAATCTACCTATACAGAGAGAGTGTTTCTTTCAGCAACAAACGGGACAACTATGTTCCATAGCATACAAAAAATAATGCAGTTCAACCAATTATTTTGCTAGGAGAGAGAGAGAGAGAGAGAGAGAGAGAGAGAGAGAGAGAGAGAGAGAGTGGGGGTGAACTTACCTATACAGACAGTTACATGGGAGAAAGACAATAATGCATTTTTACAAAACTGTGCTAGAGAGAGAGAGAGAGAGAGAGAGAGAGAGAGAGAGAGAGAGAGAGAGAGAGAATATACCTATACAGACAGTTTCTCCCAGTGCAGGAGAGATAACATCTGAAAATAAAAGTAGATAACTATGTTACATGGGAAACAAAAAATTATGCATTTTTACAAACTACTGTCCTAGAGAGAGAGAGAGAGAGAGAGAGAGAGAGAGAGAGAGAGAGAGAGAGAGAGAGAGAGAGAGAGAGAATCTTCAGATGCAGGGAGAGATGACATCTGAAAATAAAGGGGATAACTTTGCTACAGGTGACAAAAATAATGCATTTCGACCAGCTGTTGTGTTGCAGAGAGAGAGAGAGAGAGAGAGAGAGAGAGAGAGAGAGAGAGAGAGAGAGAGAGAGACGTTCTAAACAGACGTTGAGAAATCTTATAAGGCATCGTTGTGGAATGCAATTTAATTAAGATCTGGAATAAAAAAAATACACAAATATAGGAATTTCCCCGAAAGGTGTTACAACGTCACAATAAAATTAGCTGTAGTGGCCTCCTTTACAAATATGGAAGCTAGTTTCAAAGTAAGGACTACAAAGGGAGTCAGTAATGGGAGGGCAATTTAGCACGAAGACATTTGTACATCCAAATTTTAGACCAGAAAAATTGTCATCCAACAACATTATTATTATTATTATTATTATTATTATTATTATTATTATTATTATTATTATTATTATTATTATTATTATTATTCAGTAGATGAAACCTATTCATACAGAACAAGCCCGCAGGGGCCATTGACTTGAAATTCAAGCTTCCAAAGAACAAGGTGTTCATTAGGAAGAACTAAGAGGAAGTAAAGGGAAACACAGAAAGAGGGATACCACTTATTAAAAAATAAAAAAGATAAATTAATAAATAGATAAACAGAAAAAATCTATCAAAATGCAAGAAGAACAGTATTATGGTAGTAATGCATTGCATCTTCACTTGAACTTCTGAAGTTCCAATTGCACGAACATCCTCGGGGAGGCTGTTCCACAGTCCAACGGTGTGAGGAATAAAGGACCTCTGGAACTGAGAAGTTCGACAGCCAGAAACATTTACAGCATATTGGTGCTTCTGCTGTTCAGCGAATCTGGTCGTTCTCGGCAGATAAAGGGGATCAGGGATCAATTGTGAATGTGAAAGACGAAGACGTTGGAAACCAAAACAATTTTCTTATTCTTTATTATATCGGCTCGTGTGTGCAGTGTGTACAATGACACGGTGCTCATTATATATATGAAAATTGATAAATTCTACAAACTTCTTTACACCAAAATGACACGATGCGAATTTTTATGTTATATGAAAGGACATAGACTACCATCTATTAACTTCATTCAGTCAAAGCTTGCATGAACTGTATATGTGTGAACGTGTGTGTATATATATGTATATATATATATATATATATATATATATATATATATATATATATATATATATATATATATATATATATATATATATGTATATATAGGTATAAATATATAAATCTATATATATAGATATGTATATAGTATATGTATGTACATATATATATAAATATATATATATATATAGATATATATATATATATATATATATATATATATAGAGAGAGAGAGAGAGAGAGAGAGAGAGAGAGAGAGAGAGAGAGAGAGAGAGAGAGAGAGAATCTATCAATGAGTCAACAAATAGTATCATCAAACGCAATATTAGACGACCGCATTTACCATTTCGCTAGCAAAACATCACTGATAGTTAAAAAAAAAAAAAAAATTTTTTGGAAACACGAACGGGTTCAAAAGTGTCCAAAACCAGAACCTCCACAAAAGTGCGGGAATAAAGAAAAAAGATGGAACGTATTTCGCTTTATCAGCGCGGCTGAAAGAGACTACGTAAACAGATAAAATAGGGAAAAAGCATCGCTGGAAATTGGGGAGATGCATGTTTCAACAGATCACTAGAGGCCACTTTTTTTTTTTTTTTCGAATGTAACTCAGACTGAAAGGCACAGAAAAGTAACAGACGTGCGCGCGTGCATGCACACATAAACACATACAAACAAACACACACACACACACACACACCTATATATATATATATATATATATATATATATATATATATATATATATATATATTATATATTATATATATTATATATAATATACATACATATATATGAACATATATATATATATATATATATATATATATATATATATATATATATATATATATATATATATATATATACATGATATATATATATATACATAATATATATAGTACATATATAGAGAGAGAGAGAGAGAGAGAGAGAGAGAGAGAGAGAGAGAGAGAAATATCCTGATGGAGAATACTCAAAGATAAAGGTAAAAATTAAAAAAATATTGACAGAATATTCGCCCAAAAAAGAGAGAGAGAGAGAGAGAGAGAGAGAGAGAGAGAGAGAGAGAGAGAGAGAGAGAGACTGGACCTGACATCCTGTGATTGACGACTCCCTTAACGAAGTCTCATTTGGACCTCGTTAGGACGTCTCAGTGAGGAGCCAAACACGTCGCTTATGGGAAGTTGCCAACTCCAGTCCATCACTGAAATCCAGATATTAAATAATAAGGAGAAATAGTTTGTCCCCCGCAAAGCCCGACCCCCTTCAACAGGAAACGTAAACAAAAGACATTTAGCCATTTAAAAGTGCAAAAGGCCCATTCATCAGGAAATGTAAGCGAAGGAGATTTAGCCATTTAAAAATCTGAAAAACATTTAGCCATTTAAAGGCGTAAAAGGCCCCTTCCCTCCTTCAACACGAAACGTAGACAAAAGACATTTAACCATTTAAAAGCGTAAAAGGCCCCATCCACCAAGAAATTTAAGCGAAGGACATTAAGCCATTTAAAAATGTGAAAGGCCCCATCCCTCCTCCAACAGCAGACGTACACATAACCTTTAGCCATTTAAAAAGAGTGAAAGGTCCCATCCCCTCCCCCCTCCAAAAGAAGACGTAAACAAGACCTTTAGCCATTTAAAAGAGTGAAAGGCCCTCATCCCTCCTTCAATAGAAAACGTAAACAAAAGACATTCAGCCATTTAAAAGCACAAAGGCCCCACCCTCTTCCCCAACATTAAACGTAGACAAAAGACATTCAGCCATTTAAGACAGAAAAAGAAAGCAAAAGACACTTAGCCATTTAAACACATAAAAGGCCAATTTTCAAGCAATGGCTAATAGCTGTTATCCTCAGGGCAAGGTCTATTTGCACTCACTGTTGGCTTTTTTGGTACCAGCTGCGACTGAAACTCGGCGCAAACACTGATTTCTAGAATGACGTTCTTTGACGTTGCTTAGCCAATTTCCCATGCTTCCACTGAGCGATTGATGCCTATAATCGTAAATTTTTGTGCTGAATTCAGCACCAAAATAAATAAACAAATAAAATTAAAAAACACGCACACAAGCACACTCAATAATTGCTTTCGGTGATTACTTTTTGCTTGGGATTGCCTCACTGTAAGCAGACCAGGGAATATGTACAAATCTTCGATAAGTATTCTTTCAATGAATGGCATATTGGAAAATGATTTTGATGTCAAAATAATCAAAGTCCCACAGATATACAGTGTATATATATGTATATATATACATACACACACACACACACACACACACACACACACATATACACATATATATATATATATATATATATATATATATATATATATATATATATATATATATATATATATATATAACCTGGGGTTGGAATCATCTGAAATGTAGACTATCATGGTACCGACGATAAGAAATCCCACTGCAATTCCTATTTTACATACAACGTAAATGACTGGCGGCGATTAGCAAGTAGAAGATAACAAATAAATAAATAAATAAATATATATATACATACATATATATATATATATATATATATATATATATATATATATATATATATATATGAAACAATCAAATAACAATTATAATCCGAGAAAATTCGCCACTTTTGTATATATTACATGATAATAACTACTAAAAATACAGAACAACGTCGAAAGTTACTGGTAATTTACTTAGATATCTATCATCTTCTCTACGTACTCTCCACGGCTTACGTAAGCATCTGTTCAAATATATATAACTATCTGTGGATGCAAGACCAAACTATAAAGAAATATACACTAGCCAAGGAGAGTCCATACATATAGAGAGAGAGAGAGAGAGAGAGAGAGAGAGAGAGAGAGAGAGAGAGAGAGAGAGAGAGAGATGAATAAAGACAAATAAAAAGAGAGAAATTAATAGAGATAAAGAGAGAAAATACGGCACACGAGAGAGAGCGAGAGAGAGAGAGAGAGAGAGAGAGAGAGAGAGAGAGAGAGAGAGAGAAGGAAAGATGGAAATGCATCTCCTTTATTCATTAAGAAGCTAATGGGGCGAGATGAGGCCACACCCACACGGTTGCGAGCCACTCTCTCTCTCTCTCTCTCTCTCTCTCTCTCTCTCTCTCTCAGGTGGCACAGCAGCGGAGAAGCATTCCAGCTCTTCAAAGCCCCATTCTAATAGTTATGAATATGAAAGAGGCCCAAGAACCGATGAAGAGAATTCCACCACCAACCAACCGGAAATTAGGTAGGTCGAATATCGCCAGCCCTCGCCCTCTCTACACGGCCTACGGAAGCGAAAAAAATATATGTTTGTTTTTGTTTTTGGTGGTTGGGGAGGGGGAGGGTGGGGTGGGTGCGACATAGGGGAGGTAGGGAGGGGTGGGGAAACGGTAAGGATTATTACGGCGAAAACAAAAGGCCTACTAAATGTGAAGCAGAATTCGAGTTGCTTCGTATTTTTTTTTTTCCCTCTACAAAATGAAATAAGATGGTTTAATGTTCTTGCAGAAAACAAAATGCCAACCGAACAATGAAACATAATTTGAGTTGTTTCGTAATTTCTGTTTCTTTGTTACTCTAAAAATTGAAATGAGGTGATTTAATGTTCCTGCAGAAAATAAAAGGCCTACTGAAGGATGAAACATAATTTAAATTGCTACCTTTTTTTTTTCTTTAAAAACTGAAATGCGATGATTTAAAGCTTTGGATGAAAATTCAATAAATCCGAAAATGCTTTCATAATTGTGAAATGCTTGTAGATACAAGGATTTGCTTCCCTTGAGTCAAATGCAATGTTTCATTTCTTCCACAAATAAAAACAGGAAATTACGAACACACACACAAGACGGTTAAACCAAAAAGAATAAGTTTCCTCGGTACGGAACATGACAAAAAGAAATCAGTCCTGTCACGATCAAATATGTGACTCCATTTGCATCCCAATCTGTATTTACATATAATCCCCATCTTGCAGAGAAATTCTTAAAATTCCCTCAAAGCAAATGCCGAGCCTGGACTATCTTATAATCACCCCAGAACATGTTGACAGCAATCAATGGTAACTCTGTAACAAGTAAATCGACTTTTCTGTACGGGGTCTAACAGTGTATTCTATAATCAAGGCCACCGAAAACAGATCTATCTTTCGGTGGTCTCGGTATAATGCTGTATCCGTGGCCCATGAATCTTTAACCACGACCCGGTGGTGGCCTATCCTATATCGTTGCCAGAAGCACGATTATGGTTAACTTTATAACCTTAAATAAAAATAAAAACTGCTGAGGCTAGAGGGCTTCAATTTGGTAAGTTCGACGATTGGTGGGTGGATGATCAACTTACAAATTTGCAGCCCTCTAGCCTCACGAGTTTTTAAGATCTGATGGCGGACAGAAAAAAGTGCGGACGGACAGACGAAGCCGGCACAATAGTTTCCTTTTCAGCAACTAAAAATCCATCCATTTACACAAAGGTAATGAGCAAACAAAGGTGTCACGGACGAGCTAACAA
>NC_089764.1:29283735-29291235 GCF_040412425.1 Macrobrachium rosenbergii | reverse complement strand
CCCAATAGGTATTAGATGAATAAAAGCATTTAACAACACAAAAACTGGAATATACCATTTAGGCCTAAGGCCAAGAGCTGGGACCTTTGAGTTCATTCAGCGCTAAAAATAATGTTAAAATAATTGTTAGGAGAGGGTGGAAAGTACGATGGAAGAAAAGAATATGAACGGAGGTATAGTAAAAAGAATGAAAAGGGTTGCAGCTGGGGGCCGCAGGGACGCCGCAAAGAACCTTTATTAAGTAAATGCCTACGGTGCACCGTGCAAGGTACACTGACAGCACTACCCCTACTTCCAGTTTAGGAACAAGAATCCAGAATGCATTTCAGGTTAACGATAGATCGAATATTTAATTTTTCTTCCTTCCCCGTGTTTTTAAATCAGCTGTTTAAGAGGAGTTCAATTATTGGCTAAATATGAATTGGAGGAGAGGTGTCATTTTTCAGTCATTATCAAATTACAACATAAATCGATAAGGTGTTATAACAGGTCGTTATCATATTTCATACATGAGTTCTTAAGTCGTCTTTATCAAGTCATTATCATATCTTATGGTTAAGATGGCAGAATGTCATAATTCATTTCATTATATTTTGTCATGTTTGAGTTGGTAAGATATACTTATTGTGACAGGCATTAATAAGATATTACGAATTTTGGTAATATCAAAACAACAACAACAATAATAATAATAATGAGTCGTAAACAGACCACTATGTCGTGCTTTGTTGTGGTTAAAAGATCCATTGTTGTATATAAAAATACATAACTCTAATTATAATAACAGGAGCTTTCACATGTTTTCCATTATGCCTCTTCAGCTATATAAAGGAACGGCAATAATAATAATAATAATAATAATAATAATAATAATAATAATAATAATAATAATAATAATAATAATAATAATAATAATAATAACAGCCCGAATAGGATTCCTTATTTTTGACACCAACATTCCAAAAGAGGAGAATGAATCTTCTAACAACAACAAAAAACAACAACAACAATAATAACAATAATAATAATAATAATAATAATAATAATAATAATAATAATAATAACCAAATTTTGACACCTTATCTGTAACACAAAACCTCGAAAAAGGAGAAGGGAAAAATTTTTTTTTTTAAATAATGGAGGATAGTACCCCCAAAAACCCACCCGCTTTCCCAACCCAGGTGAAAGGTTAATTAGAGAAGGGGTACACCTACTCCCCTAATCGCTCAAGATCCGCCTAAAAAGGTCACTTGGAGTCATTATATCCGCTGCCATACTTGGCAGAGATAAGGTCACAGCCCAAGTTGATGACAGTCATATGTTTCAGAAGCCCAATCAAGACCAAACAATAAAGTTAATCGTTTATCAGTGAGTTCTCCTGGATCTGAACTTTCTCTTTATGGATCCAGTATACGACATGGTTATTGAGGGAGAGTTTGATCTATTCTCTTTGTTCATATAATGGACGACAAAATGAGGGTTCTTCGTCTCTAGTAATACTTGTTATAATTACGCCTTACGTAGTATACCCTAGCTTACAATTGGATGAGGAATTCAAAAACTCATCCGTTAAAAAAAAAAAGTAAAAAATGCGCCGAAGAAACGTTTTTCTGTACAGCCACTACAGCATATATAATCAAGGCCACCGAAAATAGCTCTATCTTTCGGTGGTCTTGGTATAAAGCTGTATGAGCCGCGGCCGATGAAACTTTAACCACCACCCGCTGGTGGCCTGTTGTATATCGTTGCCAGAAGCACGATTATGGATAATTTAACCTTAAATAAAATAAAAACTACTGAGGCTAGAGGGCTGCAATTTGGTATGTTTGGTGATTGGAGGGTGGATGATCAACATACCAATTTGCAGCCCTCTAGCCTCAGTAGTTTTCAAGATCTGAGGGCGGACGGACAGACAAAGCCGGCACAATAGTTTTCTTTTACAGAAAACTAAAAATCTATCTCGGTCCGGATTCCCCAAGGAGAGGAGTAATAATCAGTTTGACGGATGATTTTCACGAAATTTCGTAAATTATGGGTACGTTCAGCGAAAGACAAAACAGTGAAAACATTCTTTTTATCCCGGGAAATAGTGAAGACCTTGAGAAATGAAGTCTGAGTCATGCAATATCTAGTCAAGTCATTTTAATGCAAACCAAATGATTACTGCGCTCATCTGTAAGTTTAAACCCCGGCTTTCTCCCTCTGAGGCGCACATTATTCATCAGTTAATACTCTGACTCTGATATGCAAATATATAAAAATCAATCCATTCGTGAGTGATTGCACGCATGTTTTCATTCTTTATTAGACATGGCACACTGACCTGACCAAACTCAACTTTTAATTTATACATAAATGCCAACACATCATAACGCGTAAGGAAATGTTTTCTTCCAAAAACGTGCCACGAGAATACACAATAGAATATACAATTTAGGCCAAAGGCCAAGCGCGGGGACCTATGAGGTCATTCAGCGCTGAAACGGGAATTGAGAGAAAAGGTTTGAAAGGTGTAACAGGAGGAAAACCTCCCAGTTGCACTCTGAAACAGTTGTTAAGAGAGGGTGGAAAGTAAGAAGAAAGAGAATATGAACGGAGCAACAGTGAAAGGAATGAAAGGGGTTGCAGCTAGGGACCGAAGGGACGCTGCAAAGAACCTTAATGCCTACAGTACAACGCATAAGATACACTAATGGCACTAACCCTCTACGTGGAAAACCTCATTTCCTGTTCATTTTCTCTTATGCACAGATCTTTCATTTCGAAAATGAACGTCCTTTTTCTAACTATAACCATCTCTCAGTTCTTATGGTCACGTTTCTGTTCGACTGCAACGTCAATACTTGTTTAAGGCAATAAATAAAAAATCGTACTTCTGCCAGCATTCAACAAGAGAGTTTCGCACCGCTATGATGGATCTGTTTCGCTTTATTGTAAACATGATGGATCTGTTTCGCTTTACTGTAAACAAAGTTTCATTTCTGATTTCTGAGACTAAACGCCCCACTGAAGGCTGTAAAGTCTCGGCGCTCTATATTGACCTTGTAAAGCCAGCCAGTGTTGTTCTCCACTTTGTCATTGTCACAAGAAACATAAAATTACACACGGAACACGACTCAGTTATCCCTAATATGTTTCAGCAAATAAAAAACAAACAACCAAATAAATAAGTAAATAAATAAATAAACAAATAAAAATATGCAACAATATATATAATAAATATTAACTCATATTACCAAAGATATAGATAAGCAGTTCAATTCGAAGGGAGACCGGCTTATCAGCGAGAGAGAGAGAGAGACGCCCTTGAGAACATATTTCTTATACAGACTTCTAATTCCTTATACAAATCTTAACCTAGTCAAGAGTAACATTGCATTTGTTGTCTGAGAGAGAGAGAGAGAGAGAGAGAGAGAGAGAGAGAGAGAGAGAGAGAGAGAGAGCTTTACAAAATCTTAACATAGTCAAGACTGACACTGCCTCTGTTGTCTGAGAGAGAGAGAGAGAGAGAGAGAGAGAGAGAGAGAGAGAGAGAGAGAGAGAGAGAGAGAGAGAGAGAGAGAGAGCTTTACAAAAATTTTAACATAGTCAAGACTGACACTGCCTCTGTTGTCTGAGAGAGAGAGAGAGAGAGAGAGAGAGAGAGAGAGAGAGAGAGAGAGAGAGAGAGAGAGAGAGAGAGAGAGAGAGCTTTACAGAAATTTTAACCTAGTCAAGACTGACATTGCCTGAGAGAGAGAGAGAGAGAGAGAGAGAGAGAGAGAGAGAGAGAGAGAGAGAGAGAGAGAGAGAGAGAGAGAGAGAGATTCCGCAATACCCTACAAACACTCTATCTACTAACAGTAGAGAATTACAGTGAAAGTAACCCGCGGAAATATTTTCCTAAACTGACTCCGCCTATCTTCGTAGATAATATGGATGAACTAATTGCTACCTAGTCAGGGTGAACTCGTCTGCCAATGGCCGTAGATAGGAAAGTCTGCTGCAACCCCGATGTTGATCAAATTTGCATCAAACTGGTTTAAGGAACACGCCTGGTAGTATAAATCCCTCTTGGGATAACCGCTCGCATACTTGATCTTTCTGTTTCTGTGGTGGATACCAGCACACTCTCTCTCTCTCTCTCTCTCTCTCTCTCTCTCTCTCTCTCTCTCTCTCTCTCTCTCTCTCTCTCTATATATATATATATATATATATATATATATATATATATATATATATATATATGTATATATATATATATATATAATATATATATATATATATATGTATATATACATTTATATATATATTTATATATATATATAAATATATATATACATGTATATATATATATATATATATATATATATATATATATATATATATATAATCAGCCAGTTCATCCAAGAAATTAAAAAACTTACTACTCTAATATATATAAAATATATATATATATTATATTCAAAAATAAATCAATTACTTTATTTAGTAATTGATTTAGTTTTATTAATATGAATATCAAGCTCAAAACTAAATATATCTATCTAAAATAAATATTACTGAATATAATTCAAAACCATATATCTATCTATCTAACTATATAAATATTTATATATATATATATATATGTGTGTGTGTGTGTGTGTGTGAGAGTGTGAGAGAGAGAGAGAGAGAGAGAGAGAGAGAGAGAGAGAGAGAGAGAGAGAGAGAGAGAATTTCACAACAGTTAGACACCACAGGACGCAGGTCCTACTTAGCAGTATATAACATGAATATGAAGCCTGACATTAACGCACAAACAAAAACGAACAAAGGCAACGAAACATTGACTCGCATTCATTAAACACACACAAAAAAACACATTATATCATACTCTCTGGCAACGCATTCTTCAGAATGTGTCTCTCTCTGTCACACAAACAATTAGTCAACCATAACTTGGTTTCTCTCTCCCCTTTCTTGAGTCTGTTTTCACCAACAAAGGTTTTCTTTCAAAACTGAAGACAATGGAAACTGTTTTATTAGCTTCTTCTTCCATAAGAATCTGTGAACACTTTGATTGATAAGGAAAAAAACCGGCTTATCTGTTGTTCCACATACACGAAAAACTAATTGTTATCTTGATCTATTCCATAAGAATGTATGCCCATTTTGACGTATAAAAAAACTATCTAATGTTTCACATAGACAATAAACTAATCGTTTTCTTAGCTTCACCCATAAGAATGTGTGTCCATCTTGACTGATAAAAAACGCTTAACTACTGTTGCACGCAAGCGATGAAATCATTGTTTTCTTAAACTCTCCCACCAGAATGTGAATTTTGACTGTCTAAACTTTTGACAAACCAATTAACAAATTGTTTTCTTAGCTTTTCCTTAAGAATATGTGTCGATTTTGACTAGTAAAACCGCTTATATACTGTTCCACAAAACAATAAACTAATTGTTTTCTCTCAAAAGAATGTGTACAAATTTTGACTAATAAAAAACGTTTACCTACTAAACAATAAACTAAATGTTTTCTTAACTTCTTCTATATTATTATTATTATTATTATTATTATTATTATTATTATTATTATTATTATTATTATTATTATTATTATTCAGAGGATGAACCCGATTCATATGGAACAAGCCCACCACAGGGGCCACTGACTTGAAATTCAAACTTCCAAAGAATATGGTGTTCCTTAAAAAGAAGTAACAGAAGGTAATAGGAAATACAGAAAGAAGCGACCAGTTATTATAACAGCAAAACTGAAGTAACAAATTAATAAAGAAATCAATAAAAACCTAAGTACATCATAAAATACAAAGAGAACTGCTTTAGGGTAGTAATGCATTGCAACCTCGCTTGAATTTTTGAGATTCCAATTGCTCAACATCTTCAGGGAGACTGTACACGTATTGTGACTGAATAAACAGAAGAAAAACATCGGAGAAAGAAGCTAACAATTACCAACGATCCCACAACCTCTGCATATTCATCAGACACGCGACCAGCGACCGGCCCAGAATCGCATACCATCTTACTTGTGGAGACGTCGCTGGGAGTGAGCAATTGACTGACTTGACAATAAAGCCATGACTCACGGCCCAACGCACATCATCAGAGCCAATTGTATTTGGCCCTTGCTAACCCCCTCCCCCAACAACAGGGTCACCTGGCATCACACCTCATGCTGACTAATGTACCGGTTTTCTCTCTCTCTCTCTCTCTCTCTCTCTCTCTCTCTCTCTCTCTCTCTCAAACATGAAAACATTTAACATACGCACATTGTTTGCGTATGGTGCTCTAAAACAATGAGACAGTGTTTAGATCAGGTATGCAAAGTCGATATCAAAATATATCATTACTATTATCATTATTATTCAGAAGATAAACCCCTATTTATATGGAACAAGCCTACAGGGCCACTGATTTGAAATTCAAGCTTCCAAAGGATATTATGGTGTTCTTTTGAAAGAAATCACAGAAGATAACAGGATATGCAGAAAGAAGAGATCAGTTATTAAAAAATAAATGAATAATTAAAAATAATTAGGTAAAAATATAAATAAATGAGTTAAGTGCAAGATGGCGTTTTATATACGTACCATGTGCAATGGGAAAGTAAATTACACCAATAGTGAAAATCATTATTTCACTGGTATTTTCAAAGCCTGTAACAAACGTCATTATATTCACTGCTATTCTCAAAGCCTGTAGTAAACATATCTACAAACTTGTGGCAAATGAGAGGTGTGGAGGTTACCCCACTTCACCTAATCAGAAGTTCTCTTTCCAAAACGACAAACTATAACATTCCCATACGGTTACAGAGCCACAGACCACAAAAACAGGATCGTCTAGCAAAGGATACACGTAGATGGAACACAAAAGTCACTATAACTGCTATATATTTTTATAATTTTAACGTCATGTCACTTTAAATCAAACGGAAGTCTAAAATCCACCACCATCCCTTTGCTCTAAAAACGGCATCAAGTTTAAAAACTATTAGTTATTTGAAGCCCGGTATAAGGGGCTCAGATCAGTTCCTTATTTGAGAATGCACTCAGAATGCACTTACAATGCACCTGGAATTGGCAGGTCCAGATTTTGCACGAGATCCCCAGCCAGCATAAATATTAAACAATAAAAATGTAACGTCAGATTTACATCAAACTTAGCAATGATGATCATGAAAGTAAGAACGTGAACTTGAGCATGCAAAGACGAATGTAAACAATACATACATAAGATAAAAAAAAAATTGTAAACATGGCGAAGTTGATACCCTTCACGAGAAAGAATACCGTAAAGGTTAGCTTATTTGACTACACTAGAGGAAGGACGCCAGTGATAATTTAGGAAATTTAAATAAAATCCTGCTCAACACAGCATTTGATGAAACAGGAAGAGCAATTTATATCAAAACCTGCTCTACACAGCAATTGATGAAACAGAGGAAGAGCAATTTAAATAAAAACCTGCTCAACACAGCATTTGATGAAACAGGAAGAGCAATTTA
>NC_089764.1:29273735-29278735 GCF_040412425.1 Macrobrachium rosenbergii | reverse complement strand
CCTTCCTCCAACTCTTTTCTTTCACTCCTTCGTTTCTTTCTCGCCGTTTTTATTTGCATCCCCTCCCCCAACTCCCCCACCCCTTCGCCCCCCGGCGGCTGTTCTCCCAACTGACACACGTCTCAGTAAACACAATTACATGACGTCAGCTTCAATTGTATGATATCACCCTCTTCTCCTGCAAGCCTTCACGCTTGCAGCTATCTGCCTGACGCATAAAGCACATTGTGAAAAACAGAGCGAAAATAAAAAAAAATTAATAAATGAATAAAAAAAAACTGGTGGTTACATTCCATGCCGATGACTCTTGGCGATGACACGGAAATAATTCGTGGTAGGATATGGCACTGTGCGCTAACGTGCTTAATAGTAATGACGTAACTGTGGTGGCCTGTCCTAAATGGTTGCCAGACGCACGATCATGGCTAAATTTAACCTTAAATTAAATAAAAAAAACTACTGGGGCCAGAGGGCTGCAATTTGGTATGTTTGACGATTGAAGGGTGGATGATCAACATACCAATTTGCAGCCCTCTAGCCTCAGTAGTTTTTAAGATCTGAGGGCGGACAGAAAAAGTGCGGACCGACAGACAAAGCCATCTCAATAGTTTTCGTTAGCAGAAAACTAAAAGGGATTCAGCAGACTTATTTATTACCTAAGCAGTTAGCACATAATGAACGCAAAGCAACTTACTGTATCATTACACGCATAAACATTATATATATATATATATATATATATATATATATATATATATATATATATATATATATATATATATATATATATATGTATGTATGTATGTATAGGTACATAATGTACGTGTATATTTATACACATATATAAACATATATATACATATATATACTGTATATATATATATATATATATATATATATATATATATATATATATATATATATATATATATATATATATATAGCCTACATCAGCAAAGCCCCTCTAACCCATTACGCAATTAAGGATAGAAATCTAATTAGGCTCCTAATCACCATCGTATCATAAAGTGTGAGATATTGAGGAGCTAGGGGGTTATTGCGACATTCAAAGCTTTAATATATTAGCACAAAAATACACAGACATACACAGACAGACGGACAGACAGACAGACATACAGATATGAATTGAGAGAGACTGCCCACACATACATTATGTGTATGTGTGCATATATATATATATATATATATATATATATATATATATATATATATATATATATATATATATATATATATATATATATATATATATATATATATATATATACATATATATATATATATATATATATATATATATAATGTTCATATATATATATATATATATATATATATATATATATATATATATATATAATGTTCACAGTAAACAACACCCCAATAACCATTTCCCGAAACAGCCGTCATCAGCTGACCTATACGAAGCAATTGCTCGCCATTCAGCGTGGAAATGACCGTAATATCCACAACGCAAAAAACCAAAGCTCATTTGCATAATAAGCATATCATCCTCATTCTACATATCATTATGGGGCCATCCGAAAATACGTGGCGGTACCTAAACAAATAATAGTCATCGCCATTAGATCACGCCAATGAGAGAGAGAGAGAGAGAGAGAGAGAGAGAGAGAGAGAGAGAGAGAGAGAGAGAGAGAGAGAGAGAGAGAATGGAAAGAGGTGTTTTCAATGAGTTCAGTGTTTGAGAGAGAGAGAGAGAGAGAGAGAGAGAATGGAACATGGTGTACTCAAAGTGTTGAGAGAGAGAGAGAGAGAGAGAGAGAGAGAGAGAGAGAGAGAGAGAGAGAGAGAGAGAGCAAATGGAACGAGCTGCGCGGGGCAGCCGAATGAGTTTTGACACGAAAGGTGTTATCTAGTGTCTTTTAACGATCTTGCACATGAATTTCCCAACAACTGGACGATATTTTTGTATAACCCTTGAGCCCAATTCAATTTGCAATGCTCAGTGAGGCAGTTACGCAAAAGCACGAGCAAGCACGACGTCAATTTGGCCGATATTATTGGTTATTCGTACCGTGTATGGCGACACGATTCTATAAAAATGTCAGAAAACGTTCTCTAGTTGTTTGGTTGTGACGGTTAATTTCAGCAGACTTGAAGCCAGCACGAGAGTCTTGACAAAAATCAGGCCTTAAGTGTCAAAAGCTGTCCACTGGAATAAGTGGGCTAAACATGGACCTCTGGACTCGGACCTTCCAACGGAGGCGACACTGTGTTACAGCGGTGGGCAAGTGGATGTACATTACGGCAGGTGTCTTGTTTTCGGTCCAAAATAAACCAACTGGAAAATTATATAAACCTAAGCAGTGCAAAAAAAAAATAAAGATTAAAAACAAAGAATTTGGGAACTCATATTCCAAGAGTTTAAGAGAAATGAACAGAGTGAAAATAAAATCACGGCTCTGCAAGCCCTTTTGAATGCTTTGTGTTAGATGCACTTCTCAGCGAGATTCAACTACCGTGACTCAGCAAAAAGCAAAATCATCAAAATTAATAAGTGAAAAAATGTGTAAAATAGCATTAGGGATGAACATTATCGAGTGAGCACATCTTCGAAACCCGTGGCACTATCATAATGAATATATTCAGTTCACATATGCGACAGAAGTATAATATCACCAGGAAACAAACAGGTTTTTAAACCTCACGAAATAAAGCACCCAACTGAATGTCTGATTGTGCAAGTACGTCACCTGCTGTGACAACCAGAGGTATCTTATAACCTGAATAAAACCTCTGATAAAATCCCAACTGCTTGAGTCTGAATATTAAGGAGGGAACAAGCACGACTCACTAAATAAAATGAATGCAAAACGCTGGCCAAATAAACACCAGCAACAACAACAAAAATGCAAGAGGAAAAACAGCAGAAACTCTCAGAGACGCCAGGGACCTTGAATAATTGCTATAAAAAGCCCGAATGTTTCTGACTCGCATTCCGGGGGCAATGCGACACATCATTTTCTTCCTTTACAGCGAATATCCAATAGCGAGGAGGAGGGATTGCTATCATCCAGTCCTCCATCATTACAGAGAGATTGCTCTAAAGGGAAATTTACCAGTATTATTTTTATTATTATAATTATTATTATTACTTGAAAAATGAACCCTTTTCGTATGAAATAAGTCCACAGGGCCATTGACTTGAAATTGAAGCTTCCAAAGAATATTATGGTGTTCATGAGGAAGAAGTAAGAGGAGGTAAAGGGAAATACAGAAAGAAGAGTAAATTAATAAATAAGCAGGTAATAGCAATTAGACTGCTTAGTATTTTAACAATTTACTTATATTTCCATCTGTTTGTTTATTAATTCATTTTTTCCTTCTAATAAGCGACCACTTCTTTGTTTATTTCCCATTACCCTCTGTTAAATCTTTCTACTAAACACCATTTTCTTTGGAAGCTTGAATTTCGAGTCAGTGGCCCCTTTGGTGGGCTTGTTCCATAAGAATAGGGTTCATCTTCTGAATATAATCAAAATAATTAGTGTGTGTTATTTATACATTAAACACCATAGGGAAGAATTAAAACACTTGTAAATCTTAACCGGTGTCGGCTTTAATGCTAACCAAGCCATCTTCATAGGACTGATACAATGGCAGAAATTCATTATATATATATGCTACCAGGACAGTACACACGGACATACAAACAAGTATCGGCACCCGAGAGGTGTTTGTAGGCGGAGTTCTACTCACATTGCAGACAGGTAAAATTTTATTTATGGAAAGGTTTGAAATTTTGAAGTGAGTGTTTTTAGTCTTTACAGAAATTGAATTTGATTTGATTTCATAAAATTTAGGCTGTCAAGCCAAGCACTGGGGCACTATTCGGCCATTCAGAGCTTGGAAATTGAAACAGGAACGCACAAACAAATCTCAAACAACATTGAAATTCATACCTATAAAAAAAAAAGCATTAAATTACGATAAAACAAAAGAACACTGGTTCCCAAAGGAACTTCACCGAACACTCAATTAACAACGCAAAAAACTTAAGTGTGATAGAATTCAATGACCAAAATAAAACCGGGTAAAAAAAAACTGCTATAAAACGAAGTGACAAAAAAAAAAAAATAAAAACCAACAACAAAAAATCAAGGAAGACGATCTTCATTATCGTCAGTTCCAATAAACCTAAGCTAACCAAACACGCTGACATACCAGCGATGTTTTTACCCTGGGCGACATCGGCACACGAAGAGGCTGGGTACTTAATCTGAAGGACCCGTTCCTCCGTCTGGAGACAGATTTAGAACCCACTTGGTCCGTGCAGGTGTCTCGTCGTTGACCTAATCTGCGGACCATTCCTTTCCATCTGTGGGGTCTTAGAAGAATACTGTCTTGTGTCCTTCACGTCTTATCTCCTCTAACTCATTTCTTTTTAGTCTTCTGTAAAAGAAAAGTATTTTGCCGGCTTTGTCTGTCCGTCCGCACTTTATTCTGTCTGCACTTTGTCCGTCCGCACTTTATTCCGTCAGCACTTTTTCTGTCCGCCCTCAGATCTTAAAAACTACTGTGGCTGCAAATTGGTATGTTGATCATCCACCCTCCAATCATCAAACATACCAAATTGCAGCCCTCTAGCCTCGGTAGTTCTTATTTCATTTAAGGTTAAAGTTAGCCATAATCGTCCTTCTGGCAACGATATAGGATAGGCCACCACCGGGCCCTGGTTAAAGTGTCACGGGCCGTGGTTCACACAGCATTATACCGAGACCACCGAAAGATAGCTCTGTTCCCGGTGGCCTTGATTATACGCTGTAGCGGCTGTACAGAAAACTCGACTGCGCCGGCAACAACGAGTGGGTCTGGTGAACGAGGCGATTTGTATTTGGCTGTTGTCGTCACGAGGAGCCGTCTCTGTCTTTTGTTGTGTCCGATGGACAAAGTACTGATCTCTCCAAAACACTAGTTTTACTTCCGCTTTCGAAGTGTCTCCTGGGAGATTTAGTTTTTTT